>NW_028186490.1:2589092-2629211 GCF_003343005.1 Rhea americana
TTTTTTTTTTTTTTTTTTAAAAAAAAGGATCAACAAGTACAACGCAGCTTGTGTTAATGAAGCTGCATCTAGTATGAGCAGTGTGTTGTATTTCTTGCATCACTCTAGAAGATAGCCGTTTTGAAGTATTTACTAACTGGAAGATGTGTAGAATACAGACAAAGAGGTTTTAAAATGTTCTAGATTGGAGAGGAGCTTAAGCCAAAATGCTTGAAAGCAGAAGGCATGCAAATATGCTTGAGTCTGGAGGTCACCTCGGGTTGCATGGTCTAGGAGAACTGTTTATTTTGCCATTTTTTGTTCATGTGAAACATGCACTGATCATACAGCTTCTAACTCTCATATGTCACCTTCTCTGGATGAACAAACACAATTTGTACGTAGGTCTTTAGGTCCAGTTTTCATTTGTGCCAGCAGAACAGGGCCAGGATGTGGCCTCTTTCTTCTTATTTTTTGAAAAATATATCTTTGAAAAGGTCAAATATACCAAAAGTGCAGAGGGAGAATATGATTCTGCCTTGTTCATAAAGAGGATTTTGCATGAATTATGCTCTAAAATCAAGCTTTATTATTGTATCTTTTCAGTGTTCAGTTCCATTTTTGAAACTCTCAGGAAACAATAGATTTGATTTTCAGCAGACGTGCTGTCCAAAGGAGGAAAATAGGTGAGCTATGGTCAGTTTTTCCACATTTGCTTACAGACAGAAAATCTCTCTTTCAGTCCTTTGTCTACTCAATGAAAGTCCTTCTCACAGGTCCTCAGATGGGACCTCCACTTCCAGTCATTCTTTTTTCTCAAAGGCTCCCTTATTTCACTTTTAGAGCGCACAGACCCTTCTTCCAATGCCTGTCAGATGTGGAAAGCTAATAAGATGGCTTTACCTCTAGAGATGCTTTTGAAAATAGCAATAATTTCAGTAACACATACACAGTTCTCTGTGCTTTCAGTGTCTTTCTTTAAATGCTTAAATATTTGTTATCAACTCTCCTTTTCCTTTTTTTTTGTTTTGTCTTTTTAAAAGCAGCACGTTTAACAGCAATAGCCATATGAATAAGCATTTCCCTTCTCACTCCTCCAACTCTATCTGCTGATGACTCCTGTGAGAGCTCTAACATCAGAATTGCTTCTGAGGATTGTTGAAGTAGGACGTGGAGCAGTGAAAGCCTTCTTGTCAAGCATCCAAGAGCAAATAGCAGCAGAGAGGAGATTTTGAATACATTAGTAATAATACAGTATTGATCTCAAAACACTCTCCGAACATTAACTAATTAAGCTTCAAAACACTAAAGTAAGCTTGTATTAATAAAGCCCATTTAGCAGATGAAGAAGTGGAGGTAAACAAAGAGCAAGTGAAGTGACCAGAGTTATACAGAGTTTTTCTATATTCTGAGCATCTCTTTTTCACATTTGTTTTGCTTTGGTGGTACTAACTGGATAGAAAACTGCCTTAACCTGCAAAATGGGAATTCCTGGGCGGCATCACACTGAGGTCATGCATCTGTTCCACCCTTCCTCTGGGAGGAGCAGAGCCTTCTCAAGGGAATGCTATGCTCCAGTGATCCCTGCCAGTCTGTGGAGCCTAGAGGTCTGTTATGAAGTGGAACAGCTTACAGTGCATGGAGTAACTCTGGCTTATAACCAGTATAACAAAGTGGAGGATCAGGCACACAGTAAGTGATTCATGCAGAGCTGTGTTGACCCAAACAGAGGATGATGGCTTAGAACAAGTTCCTCGGAGACATTAAGTTATCCTTGGAAAAGCAAATCTCAAAGCCAAGGTTTATACTTTCTTAATGGGTTTCATTAGGAAAGGAAAAGAACTGAAAAAGAAAAAACCTGTGCAGCTTAAAAAGGAACAACTTCAGCATGGTTTAAAATTTGTTCCACTTTTCAATAAATGAAGCCAATGCTGCCTTGAAATTCATGTCCCTTCAAAGTTCAAGGAGGCCCGTACTGCTGGCCTGTTCAGTCAGAATGCTCCAGCCACTTATTGTATGTGGATTGCACTCCAGGGACTGACTGAAGAAATATGATTTAGTGAAAGCTTGTACCCAAAACACATCATTGGCCTCTGATCTCTGAACATTTAAATATTTCAAGCTTACAAGCGGACGCTGTCACGAGGACAGACTCTGATCCCTAGCTGATTCTAGAACATCTGTTGAGGCATTTACCAAGTTAATAGATTAGCTATGAGAATCAGGCAGGTGTTTTTCACCAAAGCCAGAAAACATCAAAATCAGATTGCCCTCCAAGTCTTTCAGCACAGGCAATCGAGTTAGAATGACTCATAGAGTCTAACAGATAATAAAACATACATAACATTTGCTTTAAGGTACAGGTGGGGATATTTTGTACTGCGCTTAGGAGAAAGAAAAACTAACTCTATTTGGGAATAGAGTAATTGAATACAGATGGGAGGAGGCAAATGAAAGAATTTAGCAAATATCTCAGTGGAATAGCTAATGGGAACGAGACAGAATAGGAAATTAAAAATTATTCGAAGCAGATGGACCATTCTTTGAGTTTTTTAAAATTTATTAGGGCTGCGAAAAAAATGTGTCTGTTTATTTTCCACGGCCATGAAATTAATGACTTGGTGAGTTGTGCTTGTGCAATTTTATGACTGCTATGTCATTTGTCATAATTTGGGTGCTGTTTGATATGGATTTATGAATATTTCCTCCCCCCAACATGATTTATGGGTGTTGGTCATATGTGAATTAGACTGTCACCTTTAGTATGAAAAAGTACAAATGACAGATTATAAAAAAAAGAAAAAAAGCACTCAGGTCCTTAGTGCTGGAAAGCAGAGTTCACAGTCCCCTCCTTTGCTTCTTTATTGGGAGTTTTAGTTTGGAGCTGACAATTAAATATTTGGACTTGAGTCAAGCATATGGCAACATTGCGAGGGCTTGAGTAGATCTGAACTCATCTGAACTTCACCTGTGAAACTCAGCTTGAATCATCCTTTCCTTGTACTATTTATTAAAAAGAAGATCATGTATATTACTTTCCATAAGAACAGCTGATATACTATATCAGCGCAGCAAGTTGGCCCTGCAAAATTGCTATCTCGCTTCTTGTAGTGGCCAAGACTGGGTGAAGCTTCTATGAAAAGTGAAAGCAATCTCACACAATCTGCCCAATTATGCAGCACTGCATAGCTGAAGGAGTTCAAGGAGTTACAAAACTGTCTGGGTTTCTACAATAACAGTAGGATCCCAGGTTTAGGTCCAAAGCACTGACTTTCATGCTGTTATCACATCCACCAAAGCTGCTAGTATTTGTCATTTGCAACCCATAGCAACAGTATGCACTGGTTTAGGACAGGAGAAGCACAGTTGCTCCTGGATTTGAGCCATTTGATTTTAAAGATGCAAATGGGGTACCTGTTAATACCTGATCACCCCAGGGTCCCCCTGCCCGTGTTTGAAAGTGATACACCCCTCCAGAGGGCAATTCAGCCTGTGTATCTCCATTGACTGTGCAGGAAGACTAAAACAGGGCCCTTTCTGATTTAGCTTCCCAGTTTGGTGCAGAAAGCCATGTGGGAGGACTTAGGGCTTAGTGCAGGATGAGACTTTAAAAAGGACAACACACCTTGCGTAACAGAGCTGCTGGTCACCCTGAATGCTGAGCTGACAAATGTTTCCTTTACAAGGGGTGCAACTAGTTCATTCTATAATTCTCCGAGAACTATATGCTGAAACTCATTTCCGAAGCCCTCAACAGCATTGCTTCTCCAGTGGGAGGTTGATTATTCTTAGTAGCAAGTATTTTTCCACTTGTGGGAAAAGAACGGATTACTTTGCAATCATGGTGAGCCACCAGGGCAATCTTTGCTGATCTGAATCCCACTTATTACTTCTGTGGGGATTTAATCACTTTTGTGTAAATGGTCAAGCAAGAATCTGCATTATCAAACTGGTATCGTATTTGCTGTTGTGATGGCAGCTAAGATAGTTTCCGTTGGTGACTACCAGTTTCATGGAACTGAAATTTCTTGCAAAAATAAGCCATTAGAGAAAACTCTACTCATCAACTGTAGTAACTGTGTAATTGTTGATATATCTCAGAAATATCTAATTTCTTGGGACAATGAAACTTGTCTTCTAAATTTGGTAGTGCAGATAATCAGTCTATTCCAGGGGGGAAAAAAAAGGACTTTGGGGTGAAAGATTTTCAGAATTCAGAAAATTGAAAAAAAATAGTTTAGATCAAATGAAGTATATTGCTTCAATGAAAATGAAATGCTTTGTTTGGGATCTACTTATTTTTAAGAAGTGTTCTTTTTCTTTCTACTTAAAAAATATTTCCAAACAACTTTCTTCAGAATTTATTAGAAGAAATTTTAAAAATCACCAAACTTGAATCATTTCAGTCCTTTTCAAACATTTTGGGTTTTGTTCCCTAGAGAAATAACTGACTGAAAATGAAATGAATTTGAAAAATGTTTGTTTCACCAAATCTGCATTCATCTTGGTCAAAGCTTTGAGTTCTACCAGTTTCTTTACTTACTGGACAGATTAATTTGCATTGTGCTGTGCCATATTTTGGAACTGGCAAATTAAGTATGAAATCCTTTTCTGCAAAAACAATTATACTAGGTTTGGGGTGGGGAAGAGAGAATTTTTGCAGTTGGATAAGAGTAGTGTTCTCACTGAGCTTAGATCAAAGCTGTTTTGACTGTATCTGGCATTTAAAAGGCCAACCTGCTCATACCCTGTTACCATAAAGAAATTTGCCAGGAAGGCAGGTGTCTAACTGTACAGGCAATCAGATTACAGAGCAAAGTAATCATGATTTCCTATTTTGAGCATAGCTTGCCACATTAGCACATGTACTTTGGAAGAGAGGGAGAAGTAATCAGAGATAAGGACAAGGGTGGAGAGCATTTGAGACTGTATAGTTCCAATAGGCTAGTAAATTTTATGTGGATTTTATTAAAGTATTTTGTTTCCTTTACATAAAAAGGTCAAAGCTATCTGAAAATGAGAAAATCCCTGATTTTGCTTTCATTTGTTTTTTAAGAGTTACTGAAATGTAGCAGTGTGTTTCTTGGGAGGTACCATTTGCACATACATGTCTGCAACTCTGAGCAAGTCACAGCTGCAGAGTTTCTTTAAAGCATGCATGCTTGGCTTTGACATGCTGAGATTTATGGAGAGATTTAAGTTCTTGTACCAATGGTGACGTTTCCTGAATGGTTTTCATCCAGATGGTCTCTGAGAGGATAAGGCTTAATAAGATTTATTCACTGAGAAGGGGTAATGTGAATTAAAATTACACAAGGTACTGTATATACACTACTTCTTTCCCATTCACTGCCTCATGAAATATAGAAGATCCTCCCTCTCAATGCACCCCCAAAAGAAGTTAGAAGTAGTTGCTGTTTTCAACATACAGTTCCATTCTGAGCAGATTAGGGCTCTGGCAGAGGAATGCCATTGACTTTTTTGGGGGGGTGGGAGAAGAGGTTACCACCCTTGAAGTCTACTCTGCCACATTGCTAGGGGCTTCCACCCTGCTAGCAGAGGCAGAAGATGCAAGCAAGTGCCAGTTTATCAACTGTCATAGTTTGCAGATCATAGGCAGTTAAAATTAATGTGCTTGCTGTGAGCTGTATGTATGAGGGCTGGACCATGTTGCCTTCTGATGGCCCTGTTTCAGCTTCTGGTGAAGGACTGCAGCAGACAGCTGAGAGAGGTAACCTCTTTGACTATTACTCTGAATCCAGCAGAGCTTGTCTGATGGAGCTCTAAGCCTTCAGCCTTCAAAAGCTGTTAGGACCAACATCGCTGTTTGAGGTCCTGAGGCTGTATCTTCAATGGGTTGAATACTCTAGTGATTTATGCAAGCTGAGAACCTAAGTATGATAACTCAGATTGTGACTGCTGAACCTAGTTTTTCTGGAAAATGTGAGCATGTTGCAAATGAAAAAAAATGACGTGAAAGTTGTCTTGTAGTTTTTTGTGTGGTTATTGACACTCAGAAAAACAAATAAACTCGTGCTTAACTGCTACAAGGTAGGTATCTCCATCAAAAAGAGCTACAAGGTTTTACTCCTGTGCTTTAAGCTAAGCATTTTGTAAACATTGTGCTGGACAGAGTCAGAGAGTTTATTGTTTTCTGGGATTGTCTTTTAGCAATATTATTAAGTAAGCCACTTCGGAAGTTCTATTACTATGTGCTTATTTTAGTCCTACTTAGAAAGTAAGTTTGGTGTTAAAACATCAATATCTTTTATCCATTTGTTGTTTGTCTCACTTGTAGGCTTTTTTCTTCATATCTCTGAAGTATCTATTGAATGTATCTCTACTGTTAATAATCTGGCTTCTATTGTAGGATCAGCAAATTTTGGTTAGAGCATCTTTGATTCAGATGAAAACTCCAGTGGCAGAAGGCAGAAAAGCTCCTCCTGGAAGAGTATCTGTAGAAAAATACCTTATCCTGCTTGATAACCAGAAAAAAAAAAAGATCACTAGCATATTGCATTCGGGACTTGAGGCATTTCCAAGGTATTTTTTGATTTTGCTTTGTTGTTTTGTATTATTTGGAGAACATTTTTTTCCACTTCACCAGCTGTAGAATGAGCTCCAGGCAGACAAGATTTTCAGAATCAATGACTGATCTTGGGTCCCTCCATTTCTGAGTAGTCAGCTTCAGATTCTTTTATGTTCAGAAGGTGACTATTCAGCATGTCCTAAAATCACCTGCACTTTGCATTCTTTCAGCTTCATCAATTTGGAGTGCAGTTTACGTAAAAATCTCCAGTTGCTTTTGAAATCTTGGTCTGGGTGAACAAAACCTTTTTAAAACAATGGAAAATAACAAGTGAAAAGACTTTGTGGCTAAGAGTGAACAGACTGAGTAAAATGTAAAAGGGTTAATCATCATAATGAAATGGGCCTCATTGTGTTGTTGCAAGTTAAAAATATGTCTCCTGCTGCAGGGCTTGCATTAATATTGTTTGAGAGGAGTAGCATCAATGTACTGTAATAGACTTATATTAATAGGCTAGCACAGTCATCAGTCTCTGTGTTGGTGTGATGGCTGAATACAGTGAACATGAGCATCTTGACAAGCAAGTAACAAAATCTATCTATCACTTTCAGCATGAAGATGCTGTGATAATTATGTTTACAGTGGTAATAAAATATGGATAAACAAAGCGTTGAAACCCATGGAAATTTTAGGGTCCACAGTGAATATCCTATGAAATATAAAAGACAGCATCACCATAAATTCACCTAGCTGTGTAGGCTGAGATCATTATTCTCTTGACCCATCATGTTATTTTTAGAATAAATTTCGTGCATTTCCATTCAGCACTGTTCAATGGTAAAATTACTTCAAGGCTAAAGACCTAGGTTACATTCCTTTCTCACTGTAATCGTGTATAGAATTAAACAAGGATGTTTGATGGCCATCCTTTTTTTTGATGATGATGCCCCCACAGTAAGCAATTCAGTTAGCAATTCAGTTATGTTTTTTAATTTCTCTGTTAACAGGACAAGCTACTTTTTCGGTATTGGCCATGTAACGAATGGGGCACATTCTGCCGTTCTGTGGTTGACTCCATTTATTTCAGTGGAATTACTCTGTAGTATAAGAAAAAACAAACTTCTTAGTCCAGGAGCTTCTGGTGTCAATGAGTAGAAGTCTCCTAGCTTAAGAAAAGATCAGTCATGGGTTGCTGGGAAGAAAAAGGCCCTGATATTTTTTTCTGCCCTAGGGCATACCCCTGGCAGGACAAGGAGGCTTTATGTGGTGGGAATCCATTACATTTACATCAGGTTTCAGTCTCTTTACTATGGCAGGTTAATTTTCACTGTAGTGTAAGGAAGAACGTGACGCAGTTTGAATGACTAACCTGCCCCGTACCGAACAACATCTGAAGTATTTTTAGAAAATTAATAAATTAATTTCCTGAAAAAGGTGCTGGATTGAGAGCCCTTCATACTGATGTCTTTGTGCTCATCCCCAGCACAGCCCTACTCAGGCAGCAGTGCTGATCTCTTCTCCTGCCAACGCGCCTCCACCCTGGCCTGTAGTGGGGGAGAGGTAACTTTGCTTCCCATGCTTCATTTAACTCTTGGCTCTGACTGCTGAGAATGGCAACGGAGTTGCCAGTTATGGCATGCATATTTATTGCTGGGAAGTCTGCCAGAACCACCAATCCATTTTACATAGACACTGAGCAGAAATGGTAAATACTTCTTGTTCATTACTAACCCAAGCTGGGTTTGAACTGAAGACTTGGAGGTAAAAGACTCTCTTCTATCTCCTTAGAATTTCAGTTTGCCTCAAAATTTCCTTAAAAACAAATTTAAACCTTGTATATAAAATGAAATCCAGGAGAGAAAAGAAAATCCATGATGAAGCCTGAGTCCATTTTCATCTTCAGCAAGCTTCTTTGCTAGTAGTGACCCTGGAAAATTGTTCTCTGATTATTCTCTTGAGAGATTACTCTAATTTCTTGCTGCTGTAGATGGCCATATGATCAATTGTCATCAGTCACTGCCTGATGATGGGTCATTACTTACCGGCGCATACTTGGGGGAAAAACACATGCGACTTCCATTAGGAGGCAGAGTGCACCTACATCAAATATGAAGTGTACAGCAAGTTCTCATTAATAACATTTCAAGACTGTCCTCCTCAAGTTCCTAGCACAGAAGCTGCCTTCACCATGGAAGAACTGAAACTAAGAAAGATTTGCAGCTTACAGTCAGGAAAATGAGTTTTTCCCATTAACAATTTGAGTTTTAGTTGGCCAGTTCAATTAACAGAGATTTTTTTGAGAAAGAAAGGTAGAGCTCATTGTATTGTATTGGTCAGGAAATCTGGGTGTCTTCTGGAATGTAGAGAAGGATTTTAGTGAGACTTTTAAATATTTATTTCATATTTTCTAAACATCATAGTAGCAATTCAAACCAAATAGACCTTCAGCTGAGTAAAATATTGATAATTAAACAATGTGAAGAAAGTGTAGTCCTACTATGTTGAGTTGCCTTCTGACTGAATTCTGCAAGGACAGCTTCTTTCCTATAAAGATGAAGATAGTTTCTGTCTAAACCACAGGGGTTTCCATTTACACTTTCAAAGTGAAATTTGATAGACCAAGAGGAAGAACATTTGAAGGAGCTGAAATAGGAAGAAAGAGTTGTTCTTTGGTCTGAGCAAATGGGGCATATATGTAGAGAAATGATTGGATGAGATTATGTTGCCTAGTCATGTTTTTGTGTGTTACAGTCTAGCACTGAACGGCACTGGATCTGGTGCATGCTGTGGCAAATGAATGCTCCATACATGCACCTGTTTAGATATCTGAAATTTTAAATGTTCTATGAACAGGATTGATTTCCATGCTTTTTTTTTCTTCCCCTCATCCAAATTCCCATGTCTATGTGGAAGAACTCTTAAGAAAAAACCTGAAGAGAAGAAAAGGAAAAGGAAAGTTCATCCTCCAGATCCAACTATCTTTTGTTTAAGCTGCCAGTAAGGGCAGCGGTATGTAATCAGAGGCATAAGTTCCCATTACTTAGCATTAAAAAACTGAGAGTTGACCTCTGGCTCTTTTTTTTAATGTGACATGCTACATAAAAATACATAGTTTGCTGCAGTGACTCCATTTGAAATGACTATCAGACCACTTATTTTCAATCACTTCGAAGTCAGTGATGAAGTTCCACAGATGTGGAAGGGAGCAGCCCTTCTGCTGCCTTAACGTATGCGGACAGGACCGTGCTTCAATGAAGGGAGGAGACTGCAGTTCACAAACTTTAAACTATTTTGCTTGGTTGACTTATGTGGCTGTGGCAACCCAAGCCTCAGCATCTGAGTCCTTACCCAAGATCCTGCTGAAGCCTGTGCTGCTTTCATAGTCTGAGCTATCTAGTTGAAGCTACTTGGAGTACGTGTCCACCCCTGGATTGCAATGGAAGTTATTGCAGTGAATCAGAATTGCAAACAGTTTGCCTGAAGCATTTATCAGCTGAGCTTTGGCCTACTTCCTGATCACAAATTGGCTCTGGACAGTGGCTTGTAATACGCTGTTTTACATTGGAATGTACTTTTGGGGCACATTTGGGGAAAGGATCACTGGGAATAGTCATAGTCTCCACACCTTCCAGCTTAACACACTGTGCTCGCTCATCTGTGTTTATTAAGCTGTATAGTTTTAGACTAGGAATTTTACAGAGGAAGTTTAAGTCACAATCTCATTGAAATGCGGGGAGAGCTCAGTGTATCTCCTTCTGTTAGGTTTGTTATAAAATTGTAGTGAAAAAGCCTTTGCAAATTTTTCAGTATCACGAATTCAGTTAGGGGGATTTGTGCTTTGAGGTCGTGTATGGCTACATAGATGCCAGGGAAAGTTACCAAGGATTACTAAGCAGGGCCGGACATCCACAAGAAGTCCATAGGATTTAGGTTTTTTCCATTCCCTCCCATCACTACAGTGTTTCTTTAGACACTGAAATATGTTCAGAAATCTCACTGTTAGTATTCTTGAAAATCCCACCCTCGAGCTGGTGCGCTTCTACTATAGATTAACATAACCACCCCACTGCCCAAATATAACTAAAACACCACCACAGTGTTACCAAAGTGTATGTTCCTCTCTGGCACCATCTAGTGATTGTAGAACTAGGTTTCCAACCAATACTCTGTTCCCATTGGAAAACAAGGTGTGTTTGCCTTTGGCAATAGCTTAAAATTTAGTTCAGTGCAGATGCCGCTCTCATGAAATGAACTCACCTTAGCGCAATGGCTGCAAAGTCTTTTGGGAGAAAGCTTTCTGGTATGGCTCTTGTACTAACAGTTTAGATCTGTAATTCAAGGTGCAAAACTGCCAAAGCACATAAAAAATAATATGAAGATCTTGTTATAGATATTTTGTTACTGTAAGAATCAAGCATGGGGATGTATATGCGTGTCTGCTTTAAGACTGTCATAGTCTTTGAGCATCTTTTCTAGTCCTAATAAAATAGTTGAGAACAAAATGAGCATACTTAAATTATAGAATGATTCAGGGCATCATGTTGTTAATAATGTAGAGAAATGAGATATAAAAGCTTTTACTCAAGCATACCCTAAAGCAAATTTAAGTGGAGCACACAGCTATGATGCTGATTGTTTTCACAGGTGTTGGCACCATATGAATTAAATGAAGAAAAAAATGGTGAAACATTTATGACTCATTAGAATTATGTGGTTTTCTATCCTGTCCTAACAACTGAAAAAAGGTGTAATTTACATTTGCAGCCAAATGGCGTGAAGTAACATTATACTTTACCGACATGAAAAGAGGAGACTTCCAGATGACTACTATTCTAAACTTCTCTAGTTCCCAAATCCTGGATTTTCAGTTTTTCATGTGTACTTTTGAGGACGAAAATTATTGCCCTATAAAAAAACAAAAAGGAATATGGTTACTTTGAATCTATGGAACATGTGGTTTCAAGGAGCTAAGTGCTGTTCACTACATATAACACCTTTACAATCAGAATTTTTTTCCTTTTCATTAAAGAGTATGCATGATACATCCAGAGAGAGCCACATCCGTCTTTTTTAAATAAATAGAACTCAGCATCTTCCTTTTCCTCTCTCCCTTTCAGAGTTTAATTTTTTTTCTGTCAGAATTGTTTTGTGGTAGGTTTTAAATATTTACATGAAGGAGGTATCCTGACAGGCTGATCTATAGCAGGAAAGCAACAAATAAACAAACAAATCCATGTCTACAGTATTTCAGATTCTGGTTTCCTGAGCTGCTAAGTGTTTATTTTTCTTATTGTAAAAACCTTCATTGAAATACATTCAAAATGGAGTTCACATGGCAGCTTTCATGCAACATCTAATGTTTTAACAAAGCCATAATACAAGCCTCAGCTTCCCATACGCTGCATAGTTGGCTAAGAAAGAAAGCAGCTGATTTATCAAAGCCTCTGTGCTGTAGATGAGTCTTTAGAAAAAGAACATGTCGTACTCTGCAACCGAGACTTTTTTGCAGACACCTAATAAACCAAAAAAAGAAAATTTTACTGGGCTTCGTGAGCACGTTTTCCTCCTTTCATCAGAGCACCAAACCAAGTTTGTGATCCTACATTCATTTATTTCATCCTCCCCTAAAATTTCTCATAGCACAAACTCTGTCAATTCTGACTGGCTAATTTGCATCTCATGGCCTGCAGTATCTCTTTAGGAGGTGAACTATTAAAAATACATTATCCTGGTGTGGATGGTAATGTGCCAAATGCTGCTGGTTTTGAAGGCAATCTGGGAAGCCTCTTCCTCCCTCATGCACTCTCCGACTCTTGATAGCTGTGTAAGTTGTTTGCTTTCACTGTCCTTGGGCTTGAAAAGTTCAAGCAGGAGACAGGTGAGATGATTGTTCATTTGAAAATCTGGATGGAGAGAAGCACTTTTCTTCTTTTCTAAGCTTTCTCTAAACTTTAATGTTACCCTTATTTCTGTTCTGCCAGAACTGTGTCCTATTAGCATCCAAAAATGTTACACATAACTTTGGCTTGCTTACAGAAGATGATCCAACCGCTAACATTTGCCTTCTGTAGCTGAATGCTGAAAGAAAAAATAATCCACATTTGAAATGTGAGACTTTGCTGCTGTCAGTTTCTGGAGCTGATTATTAGGGCTGTGATTTTTATCTACTCACTTGTACAGTAATTAAAAGCAATTCCCTCATCAGTTATCATCCTGCAAAGCCAGCTTTTAAGCAGTGCTTGATGTACAGTTTATTAACCTAAGCCCACGCTGAAGGAAAGATGACATGGTTTAAAAAGTAAGAATGAACACATCTGCTCGGAAACAAAGAGCTGCATATAAAATAGATGCTTATTGTTAAACTAGCAAAATGGATATGTGATTTTAATTGGTAGAGTGGGAGTAATCACCTGGCCTGGGCCAGGTATAACTTCATTCTGTCCACTCCCATCTGTGTCCTTTTTAACATGGATTATTATGTGGATGTATCCTATAGGTAGGTAGTAGGAAATCAGGGAATCAATTACTGTGGGGAAGAGCAATTCAGCTGTCTGGCAGTCTTTGTCACACCTTCTAGCAGGTATTGATGAGCACAAATGCCTATCAACATCAGCCTAGAACCAAAGAATGCTTAGTATTAACAGAATACTGGTCCTCCAGCCATCAAGGTTGTAACTGAAAACATCTTTGTTGCAGGAGGGAGATGTCAAAGAATAGGTAATCAAATATTTACCTGTAATATCTCTTCTAGGTGGATGCTGAAGGCAGAGCATTAGACTGAATGGAGACAAACTGAAACTGAGCAGAACTATGGACACATTGAACACTTTTTGACATCTGAGAAGTGGAGAACCGTGTGGAAGTGTCCCAGACACAGTATGTGAAGGATGTTTAGTACTTTGTAATGCACAACATATACCTGCCAAAGTCCTGCAGACAGATACTACTGTGAGTATTACCTAGCCAGAATGCTCAAAGACAAAAAAAACCGCAGGCATTTAGAGGAGAAAATTGAAAGTAGAGCAGAAGTTCCTAAAGCATTACAAGGCTGCAGAGCCTCTAAAGCTCTGATACAAAAATGCAGGCTGCAGCTTTTACTAATGGTGGAGTCCTGATGGGCATAGAAAGGGGAAACGCTGAGGTAAACAGGACTGTGCTTTTTCCGATGGAGCAGCTCAGGGCAATCCAACAGAACAGCATGGTGTGTGACAGGTAGTAAAGAGATTCACAATCCACAGTCAACTGAACAGCAAGGAGTAAGTGCCACAGGAGGTTATGCCCAGCCCCACTAGCAAATGAATGAAGAGCTGCACAGATTTTGTTTTAAATGGAACTGAACAGTAATCCCAGTGGATTTGAGAGCTGAGATCATGCAATGGATACACATTTCACACCTGTGGATAGAGACATGCCTGAGATGAGCCAGGCATGAATACCAGTTGAAAGCATACATGGAACAGTGCAAGCTGTGCAAAGAATATAGTGATTGACAAGAGATGTCTCATGAAATCCCAGCCCAGCCCTGGGAAAAGGTCAGAACAGACTCGTTCATTTCTAATGAAAGAAACTTAATGGCCACTGTAGATTACTAACTGGATTTTTGGAAGGTGCACAGAGAAAACTGAAGGCACAAGTTTCCAGATACGGCATATTAACTTCCTGGGACTGAGTCAATTTAAGGATTTGAAAATATTGGTGAATTTAAGAATTTCCATACAAGGCTGATGTCCCTGAAGTTATACAGAAGAATAAGATGGCATCAGCCTTAAATGCAGCCAAGAAGACAGTGACAAAGGTAGACAAGAAAAGGCCTGGTTGTTCTGAACCTCTTAAATGCAATAGATTTGCATGGATTAGACAGAGACCTTCATTCAGTCACTGGCCTCAGAGTCTAGGAGTCTCTCTGTCCTAAGAGGGCATGTCTACGTGACTGGGCAAAAACAATTGATACTTTTTTCCCTAAAATTATTAAGAAACTAAGCAAGTACAATAGAGCTAAAATCCAGAGGTTACTATATGCCAAAAGGCAGGTATGAGACTAGCTATGAAATTATTACAAAAAGCCAAGGCAAAAAGGAAGTTGTCACTGGATGCAGGTCACAAGAGATTAATCGAACATGCAAGGAAAATTAAACTATGCTGTGATTGGGATCAAAGGCAGCACAGGAGATCATAAGTCTCTTAGACTAATGTGGATGAAACAAAAAGGGTGTATGATCAACGCAAAGGATCAATATGATTACAGGCAATTGGTTGTAGGCAAGGCCCTCAATAACAGAATACAGAAAAAAGTTAGTATGGACAGAACTTGATTGCTTCATCATAGGCATCTAATGTTGCTTTAGCTATTACAGAGTATTCTGCCTGGCATCCAGTTGCCGCTCTATTGGAGTGCCAGTCTGCTTTAGGTCCTGCGTCATATCTGTTATTCTCATACAGATGTCTTGGATACCTTAGGGTATCTCAAATGGCACCAGGCGCTTAGGTGTAGGTAATGGAAACCTGGCCTTCATTTCATAGCACAGCGTGCTTTTGGGCGGCTACAGCAGCATGGTAATAGCTATGGCCAAGTATGATAGTGCTGAGCAAGTTAAAAAATCTTTAAATGGATAAATGTGCGCAATAACCAGCTTAAGCGTGGACCTTTTAAGGCCAGCTGTGGGCCCAGCCCTGCAGCTTCCTGCTTTGGCCAAGAATGAATTGCCTTTGAGGAGCTGTAACTCCCAGAGCAGATGGGAGCTGTCACATTCACAGTCAGAAATGATGGAAAGTGATACAACCTGTAACAGCTCCCTTTGTAGGAAGAGATCAGGAGAGGACAGGTGGGTCTCTCCAGCCAAAGGAAGGTTATCACAGATAAGGATACTTTAGGGAGGTACTTTAATAGGCACTCTGGTGTCTATGGCAAATACTAAGAGGAAGAACCAATTAAAAGAACTGTAGTTCATTCAGAAAAATAGACTTGAAAAAAATGGAGTTAGTCTGAGAATTAATCTAATGCCTGTTTTATCATCAAGGTGTCCCTGAAGTTTGTTGGACCACCTAGTGGTGTAATATCCCAGACAAGGAATGAGTTCTCAGAAATACCCTTCATCTAATCTATTTTTTCCCCTACTCTAGAAAGATTGAAGTGGTTTGGTTTGGTTAGAAGACTAAACTAGCTTGCCTGAGGAAAAGCTGAGGAAACCAGAACATTTCCCCCAAAAGAAGGTAAGGGCCAGCCACACCTTGCAACTCAAATCTCTAATCATGTACTTGCCTGTATAGCAGTAGCAATATTCAATGTTTCTGTAACATCATTCATACAAGAATTTCAAAGCACTTCATAAGCACTAATTAATCAAACCTCATGAATGCTCAGCAAGAAGCAACTTTGCCCACCAGTGAAGCGTAATCACCTCTAAAATCGAACATGATGGCAGTTTGATATTGCATAACATGATGCAACAAGTCAATGCAAGTAGAGCAGGAGGAAATGAGGGCACTTGGGGAGTACCTACCCTGAAACAACATTGCACACACAGCGTTTCTGTTACACTGAATGTGCTGTGTAGAAATATTAGGTAGAAATAAATTACTTTTGTGAAAGAGCAATTACTATGTTACGCCTAAAAGAACAATTTGAAGTATTTATTTTAATTCTTAGTAGAGCTCCTAATGCTAAAGGCAAACGTCTGCACTTCGCAGGAACAATCCGTTAGAATGCTTCTGCTCTTGTTGTCGGACCTGTTGTTTTCATCTCTCCATCCAGTGGCACTTACGGTCTTTTACAACGTGAAATAAGTATACTATTGCATGGTCCGTTCTCTGTCACGTGAGGCTTCACAAGAGGGAGAAGAAAGCTATGTCAGCTACTGTGGGCTCTAGCTTCAGTTCCTCCAACTTTTGAAGGACCATCTTGGCACTGTGGCTTTTCCTACTTTACCTTCTCGCTGTTTCTCTCTCTTGAAGCCCTGTTCCCCAGCCATAAACCCTGCTCCCCATGCAGAATCCATAGGGTCTACAGGAGGGTCTTCTCTTGGCCCAATTAAAGCCATCAACATGTCAATTGACTGTGATGGGAAAAAGATTGAGCCAGCCCAGTTTCTTTAGATTTCTGCCAATCCAGTCTTGAAGCACAGACTAATTCAGAGGTGTATATGTTGCTAATACTCTGAGCATGTATCTTCCTAATTAAGCATATGTTGAATGATCTTGAGACTTTCCTATTTGTAGGTAAAACATCCCTTCAGTTCTCATATCCTTTCACTTCTCATCTCTTTTGGAAGCAAACGGAACATGGATTTTTTTTTGACATCATACAGTAAAATTATATTGTCCTTGTGTAAAACAATGTGCAAACCATTAAGTAAAATAATGAAATGCTGGAAGTTAAAACAATAAGCTTGGATAATTTAAACCTTGCTACATTCTAAATGTGCAATATGTTTGCAAGAATGAATTGGTCTTTGGGGCTGAATAAATAGCAGAGATATCCATCCCATTTTGGAAAGAACAAGTAATACCTTGGAACATAATTTAAACCAGTGTTGTAATTAGCTGGTCATTTCACATTACTAGAGTTTTGGTCTTGTTGTTTGGCTTTATAAATGACCCATACAGTCTTCTTCTAATTATACATGATATGTTAAAAAAAAAAAAAAAAAGTTTGGATGAGACTCTTTCCTTTGGCAGAGTAGTGAAGAGTAAATTATTTAGATGGATTATGTGGTACATTCCCTATTAATATGCTTTTGCAAACTTATTTAAAAACTCAAAGTCTGGAGATTCCTTTAACCTTACCTTCAGGATATCATAATTCTCCCTGACTTCACTTCCTGAACATGAAGAAACAGAATATTTTAAGTCAAAAGACTCATTGCATTGTACGTGTAACTGATAAATAATGGACATTACTGTGAATGCAAAAAAAATAGCTTTGTTCCTGATTATGGTAGGCTGTAATTAACTCAGTCAAACTGTTGTGGAACTGTACTGAGAAACTGATATAAGAGAACTTGTCCTCTGTCTATAGCCTTGGGTATGGAAATGGCTTCCAGTCATCTTTCTGATTTTCACAGTGGGTCAACTATACAGCATGCCAGTATTGAGGCAGAAATGAGAGCTGTCTTAGGGTTGCTCTCACTTACTATCAGCTTGTTAATGCCCCAGAGAAATCGTTTCAGTTGCCTGGGATCAGGGAGAGATGTTCCCAATCACAGCTTCCCCTGTAACAGACTAGTAAGTGAGATGTTGCAGAGGAAGGTATTGTAAAGCTACCATGGGGATTTTGTGCTTCTTGTTTTCAAAATCCAGTGTTCTCCCAACAGAGCAGAAAGTTGCAGGTATGTGGTTGAACTGACTTTGCGTCCGCTTCATTCTAGTGAACTGCTGTAAAGCAGGAGGCCAGCGTCCGGCCCCACGTTTTTGTGCAGCAGTGTGAGGATTCTTTTGTGGACACAGTTAATGTCGTCAATCAATATCAGCATGTCTCTGAATACAAACAGCTCGGTGAAGTCATGCCTGGGGGAAGCCTAGATTGTGAATTTCGTGATACTGTATTGTGAAATTTTGGCAAAAGTAGCTGTGGTGTAAGGGGCTTTTTAAATGCAGAGCTTTCAGTCCACTAACTAGTCCATTTTTACCAACCTAAGAATCAGGAGAGAAGTACTCCCTCATATATGTACCCCTGTTGTATTCTCCTTGAATTAAAATGTATGCTAATATGTATTTACTGTAGTAAAAAATACATTGTGTATATTCACACACATACACTAGAAATTAAAAGTTGAGGGTGAGAAATAAAAAATTCATAGCCTTGAGTATTGAGACGGAGTCAGACCTGCCATCTCTCCTTGAAGTCACCTAGGTGAGGCTTTTTGACATAATGGAAGCATCAATGAAGTGCTCTTGATTAAATGTTTGACAGGTTGACACCATTCCCGTGAACAGGAAGACCAAGGTTGAAAGAAAATTTTAATACAAACAGAATTTCATTAATACCACGGTTTGCTATAATGGGGGTCTTTTTCTCCCCCCACTGTTATTTTTGCTTAGATGGTGTCATTACCTTTTAAAGGGGAAAGGCTATATAGTTAAGCTTTGTCTCAGAAACAATGTCATACTAATGGAAAGGGAGCTTTCAAGTAAAACGTGAAACAAGCATGGAAGAGTTCTGCTTCTCCAGGCACAAACAAAACCGGTTTTAATAGGGGGTTGCTTTAAGTGCAATCTCTGTTCATTGAGCCAACGTTTAGTTTGTAGAGAGAATACAGAAGTTCATTAAACAATATAAAATAATCAATATAAATAGGCTATCGGAATGGCCTTACATCCTAAAGATCCAAAAATATAGCCTCACTTCACTTTATTTACCTTCTGAGAGCTTTTTTTCTAATGTGGTAACTGTTAGACTCTATCTGCTCTGCTCAGTGTTAGGGCTGTCATGATGAAAGTGCATAAACAGTATAAATAATAGTTGTTGGCACATGAAAGGAACTTTGAGTGGATTGTTCTTTTGGAATCTAACCGTCAGGGGTTTGTTTGACTCGCTGGGATTTTTTTTATTTTTTTTTTATGTTTAATCCAAAAATTCTTATAATCTTAAATTGATTATTTGAAAAACATCATTCTTTTAATATTTACATTGGAGTTTAATATTTATAGCTTGATGCCAGGCAATTCTTATACAATTTAGTAAATATTTATTAAATCAGACTTGTATTTTAAGACTTACAGTTTTGTAAGTACTCTTTAGTGCTAATAACTCTTTGAAGCAGAATGTCAGCCTGTGCAAGTCAGTTTCTATACAATCTTCCCATTCCTTGTCTGCAGTGATCCTTTTTGACTTCTTTTCACTGCTGAATAGTTAAATAGTTTAATCTCTTTGTGATCCTTGATGTTATCAGGTTATATAACCTCCCACTCCATTCCCACTCATCATCTCCCAAATATAATATTTGCACATGGATCTTTTGACTTCTCTTTTGAGATTTGTAAAGGCCTTTACAAACATTGTTTGAACCTACAACGTTTCTCCTCATGATCCATTTTTAATTTTTCATTTACAAGTAAGTAAATTGACTTACTGAGAGCTTACAGTAAATATTTTCCTATTATCATTTAATTGCAAGTATTCAGCTTTTTAGATGCCCAGCTTGAGATATTTACAGCCGTGTTTGCAGACCCATTCTAACTCTGTTTTGAAGATGATGAGTGTTGAAGTACTGAGTCACAGTGGAAAGCAGACCGTGTACATCATCTCAGTTTGGAAAGCTAAAACTGAACCATCTAAATCAATGAGCATGATACAATGTTATAAACAGCTTAGCCAGTCAGCAGCAGACAGTGAGAGAAGCTGGGCATCTGGTTCACATTTTCTTGTTCTTCTGCTATGCCATTCCTCTCTCTTTAAAGCATCAGTGACAAATTAAGTGAGCGTGGACCTGTGAGAAGTGAGTATGGGGAAGAGAATGTTGAAAACAAAACAATTCAGAGGGTTTTATCCTTTCTGTCCAAGTCGATGGCAGGTGGTCTACATCCTGGTGCAGCACTGATGGTGTGCTAGGTTGCATCATTTCAGCATGCTTGCTTTCAGACTGAATACCTAAATGTCAGTTCAGATAGCGATATCCAGTCCAAATGGTCCCCAGTTGGATCGTAGCAGGTGAACAGAGCAGTGTGCAGTTTAGGAGTGTACACTACCACTCCTTATATAGAGGGCTGCAGATACTCCAGACTTGGTTACCTGGGGCAAGCAGATGTAAACTGGAAAACATTTTTCCTGTGATTTTACAGTTCTTTCATGTTTGGTTACAAGTGTATAGTTGATAGAGAAGAGAGCTTTTCAGAATAAATAAGAACAGTTCAGATTATCCATCTTTCCATTTATTGACATAAAATGGGCAATAGGTAAAAATGTTATGAGCAAAAAATATTTCACTGCATTAGAAACCATTTCTTTGCTAAACACCCATGAAATCGGCCTCTTGACGTATTCCCCACCAAGTTAATCTGATTGTGATTGGCTCTGAGTGAAATGGAAATGAGAAAATTCCAATAAGCATGCGAACATACAAACTGATTTTCAACCCATTTTGAGCATAGGTTGGCTGAAGACATTGCTTGTATAGACCAGTAAGTGAAAAGCTGAAGTGCATCTGAATGTAAAAGCCAAAATCAATTTGATTTTAAATGATTTTCCACTGATTTTAAAAAGCAATGGTGTGGAACTTATGTGTAAGGTTAAAAGGCTTCAATTTTATTCTCTTCAGACTAAAGCATGCTTATTTTTTCTCCTTTATTCAATTTATTATCTTTTTTATCCCACTACTGTTTTCAGGGGCTGTATATCATTTTACCAGTTTTAGTCAGAGTTATTGGACCAACAATGCAAAGTATTTTTATACACAGAACTGAACAGCAGATGGGACTCCATGAATATTCTATTTTTTAGGACCATTAAATTAGAGATTCCTAAAACCAAAATATCTAGTCTGCTGTGGTTTGGCATCAGCTATACCCCTTACACTTAGCTACAGGTTCCTTTTAGCTACACTTATTGAATAACCCAACAGACTCTGATCAAAATCCCTTGTAAAAGTAGCAAGAGCTGTTTTTGTTGAATTCAGTGGGCTGCTGGTCAGTCTATGGTTAGCATTCTCTGAGCAAAGTGGTTTTTGTGATACAGGTTTCATGATGAATCTTAAGAAATCTGATATCAATATTTTCCCCCTTTTTTGGCCAATCTTAGGCAAAACATTTGTTCTCTCTCAGCTTTTGTTTCCCAAACTATAAAGTGAGAGCTGTAATCTTTCCTTTTTAAATATTTTGGTATCTGTCAATTTAGACATTAATATTTTTGGCTAGCGGATTGATTTTTATTGCATGTGGACCCACCTCCATCACGTTGTCTTATTTGAAAAGCGAGTATAGGTTCTTACAGTACTCTGAATACTGTGGTGCTAATTAACCTGGGATTCCAGAAATGTTTTGATCTAACAGCAATGAGGAAATGTAAGATAATGCAGCTCTTCAGGTTGGATTGACAGACGTTAGCCAGTGAATTCAGATTATTCTAAGAGGTTGCTTTGGAAGATGCTTCTTGATACAGGTACGATAAGGACCCTGGATTGTGGTCAAACCCAAGTTAAATTTTGTGGAGAGTTATTCCACAGTAATTCTCACCGAGTTGTGCAGGATTTAAATGAGTTTAAACTGGAGCAGAATACAGCTTGCTGAAATCTTTGCACAACTATCTGTGATTAAGGATGGTGACAAATGCATCTGTACTGTTAATTGCAGAATCTCACATCACAAAGGATTGAAGAAGCATACTCCATTTGTCTGTGGCAATATTTTAAAGGAAGAGTAAACAAACTAATTTCTGATCTTTACATCACTGTAAATTGAAGCAGAATTTTCTCCAGAAATTAGTCTATGTAAGTATCATGAGATCATTTATATCCTATCTCTCTCTCTCTGCATTCCAGTCCTTATGACTTCCCACTCTATAATTAATTTTTTGTTTGTGCATATAAGGGCTTTTTTTTTTTTTTTTTTTTTTTTTTTTTTTTTTTTTATCTCTAATGTTTTTGCACGGTGTAATTAAAAAGCAGCTTCCTTACTGAATGCTGGGGCTCCAAGTCAGTTTCTCGTATTTGCTACACCCTTGCAAAGCAATATGATAAATTGTATATATGGAAATGAGATTAAGTTTAAGGCCTTCAAAAAGGAGAAATTTAAAGTTAGACTCTTATTTCAATATTTATTGATTATTTCAGTGAAAGTATTTAAGTTCTCAGCACTTGGAACATCAGCTTTTGCATCTAAAGGTCTGAAATCTCAGTCAATGCATTTTTTTCTTTCACTTCTGTTTAAGCATTCTTTGTAGTACAATATGTTAGTTTCCCAATCTGCATATTTACTACTGTGTACATTTTTACTACTGTTTTAAACTATTCATTATTTTTAAAGCTTCTGTCCATGTCACAGTAGAATCTTATTGATGTGATACTGAAATGGCTCTATTAGCTAATGCAGCTTCCTTTGACTAATATAGGTACATTAGAGCTTTCATAATTTTCTACTTGAAAACACTCAAACCTTAATGAAAAAATATTTGCTAAGCTGAATTTTCTCAAGAAGTTGGTGGAAAGCCCTTAGTTGATGGCAATGCTTTGAAGATTTTGCGCATGTACGTTTTTGTATGCCAGAGCAGAGGTACTAAGTTGATGAGCAGTTCACTTCTGTGCACCTACCCAGGTTCACAATTGCAAAAAGTTTGGGCACAAGATTGGGTATGAAGTGTGTGACATGAATGACGGGTTCACATCATGAAAATGATGTGTATTTCTTATCCTCGACACAAAAAAAACCCTACAAGATTCAGAAGAGGTAAGGAAACGTCAACAGGAATGAGCCAGTTTCTGGAATGATTTTCACATGAGAAGAGGATCAGTAAAATTGACTTAGAGAAGAGGTCTGAGGGCTGTATAATTCCTGTTTGTATAATCCTGGATGGTATGAAGAAGTAATAGGGAATGACTGTTCACTATTTCTCTAAGTAGTAAAAGTGCTTAAACCGATAGAAGTGCTTTTCTAAGCAAAACCATCAATAAACTGTGGAACTTCTTGCCACAGGATGCCACAGAAAACCCCAAGTATAAGTAGATGAGAAAGAGTGGGATTCTTCATCCGCTGTAAGTGCTAGCTGAGCCCATGGTGAGTATTCCCAATGGTTTGCTAGTATGTTGTATGATATTTCAAAATAGGGGGAGGAGAGGTCAGTCTTTTTATTCTTCTCCGTGCATAAAGGCACATTATCAGACTCTGGACATGCTTCATGAACCAATTGATTGCCACTGTGCCGGGTGGCCGTGAATGGAACTACTGCATGAGAAAGCATGTGAATGAAGCCATTAAGCTGGTATTTTTGTTTTAGGTCTTCTAAAGTAAAAAAGTCAGCCTTGTCAAGCTGGCTTCCACTTCCCCAGCCCAGAGAACACAACAGCCCTTAGCCTAGCTATTTTACTGAGGTATTCTTTCTACTAGCAACAGCAGCAATAATACGTGAATTGTCTTTGGGCTCACATATCATCTCGGAGAAGAGTGCTCACCCACTGCAAGGTGAGCAGCAGCCTGCTTTCTCGCTTGACCTTCAAGTGCGCCTTCCCTGTGCGCGAGCACCTGTAGAGGCTAACGTCATCTGAACGCGATTGCCTGGATAACCAGCACTGGTGAGTTTGGGGCTTTGAAGGGTGGGGGAGGGGGGAAGTTTGGGTGCATAAATAAGCTGAAAAAATCCTTACTGTCAAATGAAATGTTCCTCTGCTTTATCACCATTATTTTTAGTGAGATTTTGCATTATGGTACCTTGAGTTTTAAATTAAATGTCAAATATAATTTGGCACTACAAAGAATGAATTATGTGACTGCCCTTAGAGAAAATCAGAAGGCTTAGCTCTGTGAGTTAAATTGGTATCTGCCTTATACTGAGCTGATGCAGGCTAATTGATTAGGATCTGACAGGATACCATATTGCAAATTCAGCACAATCTCTCTCATTAAAAAAAAAATAGACCTAAGGTACCTTTAGGGAAAAGCAAAAAAATCTTCTGTAAAACAAAATGGGGAGAGGAAAAGAGTATCTTCAGTGGGACTGTCTTTTGCATTGACAGTTTAGATTGCCCAGAGGCCCAAGTTTCTTAGGGGCACAGTATGGGTGTTAATGTGCCCCATGTCACTTTGGAAGCAGATTTGCAGTCTGATTTTGGGTTCTTCTGCCCTAATTTTAAAGAAGAGCAGAATATTTTCTCTGATAGCTGACTATATCTATCTCCATAAGAACTAACATGACAAAGTGCCACTTTAGATCATTAAAGGACGGTAATACATTTTAATCAGCAATTACACGGAGAAGGACAAACCAAACACTATAGCAGCAAGTCATTTTATAAATTCAGTATTTGTTGCCCTCTCCCTTTCAAAATGCATGATGCTATTTCCTGGAAACATCAGCCTTAAAAAACTATTGTCAAGTAAACAAGCCTTGTGTTTCTCACAGCCTTCATGTCTGTGTAGTCTGGGTTTAATTTTCTGTTAAGTACGGATAGCATTTGGTGGGGGGGAAGAACTAAGTTTGAAGTTCTAATGTAGTCAGGCTGGAATCTGTCACTCAGCTTATTGCATGTTGATGACTCAGTGCAGTTTCAGCTGTAAGCAGACCATGATTTATGGACACCAAGTGAACTCCTGCGGCAAAAACCAGCCATGAGATCAGAGCAGCAATAGGGCCCTTTTTTTGGCAGGAGACAGCGCCTGCATTTTTCTCATTCATGCCAAACTGCTTTGCACGGCAATTAGCTCTGTCCTCATTTAGTCTCCAGTCCCAAAGGGTAATGAAAGTCATATATCATCTTCAAGGCTGCTAATTATCCAGCTCAGTTACAGGTAGGCTTTGTAACTGTGAGAAGGGCCTGTCTGCTTGATATTTATTGCTCTTCCAATAAGCAAGCAAAGGAGAAAGGGGGAAAAACTTTCTTGAAAGCTTGCCCATACTCCTTGCCTCAGATCCTTGACATACCTTCTGCAAATGTGCTAGTCAAAGGGGAAATGTCTTCATTCCGTATATCCATTTTTCATGCTGTAACTAAACATTCAGCAAGAACAGAATGCAAGTGCTTGAAACATGAAAGAACATACATTTGGGGTGAGCTTGTCTCTAGTCGTTTGCTCACGGAAAGGCAATACTCTGAATACCCAGTCATGAAAACAGGAAGGAGAGCAATAAAAAAGAGTGAGCAACTTTTCTCTCCTCCTCTCCTCCTTTCTCCTCCCAGCCTTTTAGCACACATCACAGCAGCATTTTGAGAAAGTGATGAGGTTAGAGAAATAGGATAATTTTACTGCAGATAGATCAGAGGAAACCTAGAACTCTGTATTTGAACCCTCTCACTATCAGCCTTGAAATACAGTAAAATTAAAATCTTTATCCAAAGTTTGGGATCTGCCTAACTTTCTGTAACAGACTGAACTAAATACTCAATATCTCCATTTAATTTGGATCCCAGTACGAATAGATCTAAGTCTTGCAAGTTGGAGCCATCTTTTGCTGTTATTGATCTGTTAGCTAAACCAACAGTTCAGGTATCTTAAAGGCTTTCCTCTGCTAAGGGAATTAACCCAAACTAAGTTCTGCTAGATCTTGAAAAGGTTTTTGCTTTCAACCTCTTTGCTTCAGACTTACTTTACTTCTTCCTTTTAGACTTACTTCAGATCAGCAGGCCTGGGACACTGTGAGGTCTGAGACTAAGCACTCCGTTGCAGTGCCAGTATGGAGGGAACTCCATTTCCTGTGCCAGCAAGGGAGTTGCCAGATGCCCCCTGTAATTACACAGTAAAATCTCATGCCTTGTATGAAAAGCTTACAGAATAGCCTTTCCCCTTATTTCACATTATCTGTATGCTTTTTCAGACACTGGTGGCAATGGCTGCTGACAGGAAAAAGCTACTGTGCACATGGAGGGAAACCATTTGTGCTCGCTCCAGCACTGCGCATATGTTGTGCAGCTAATCTGCATGTGTACAGTGGGGTTGCTATGCATGCATGGAGTGACACCACATCTCATGGCAGTGGATGTGATCTCTCTGGCACTGTCAGGGCCCCCGTTTACCCTGGGCCCGTTGTCTCTAAAATCCTTAGGACAAGTTCATTGCGTAAAAAGGCAGCCACCAGGGTAAGCACCTGGAAAGGAGGAGCTGGGGCAGAAGCAGTCAGTGAAGCTCAACAAATAAAGAGTCATGGCTGAGGCTGAGCTAGCAGCTGGAGGTATGCTGGGCAGGAGGAACAGAGATGCTCGTCCTTTGTGCACAGTGAGAGCAGTATGTCATTATGCTGGTAGAAGGCAGAAAGGGGATGGACTTATTGTAGCAGAGACATGCTGAGGAGCAAGTATGCTGCCAGGTACATTGCTCCTTGGGTGGGGAGCCGGCTGCAGCACCGTGGGAGTTCTGCAGCATTTCGAGGCTTTGAACTGCAGTGTGGCATTGGGAGGGGCCCCAGCGCTGGCTTTGGCGCCTCTGGGTATCTCCACTGGGTTGATCCAGGCCTGACTTTCATTTCTGTCAGCAGTAGGGGAGTGCTTAGAAGGCGGGGGTGTGAAAGAAGGGGGAGAAGTGCTTTATTCTTTCTTATAGCTGCTCTTCCTGTCTTCACTATTGTGTGAAAATGGAGGATCAACTTTCTGTGATCAAACGGGATTTTATTTTTCTTAGCTCTGAGAATGGCAAAATACTCTGCAGACAGTTTCACCTTCTTCTTGGCCTGTAGGAAGCTCCAGAAAGCTGGAAGAGATTCAAGCAGTTCAGATACCAAGATTCAGAAGAGTATTGCAAATGAGTGGGTGCTCTTCTGTTGTGTATTGACAGGTTCTCCTGAGCTGAGTGGTGTTCATCTGATTTATACCAGTCAGAGAGCTGCCCTGCAAACTTTGCGTTATTCGTCTGTACTGTCTTTGCCAAGTCTCTAAACCTGTTGACTTAAACTTTCAGTAGTTGCATTCCAAATGCTGTCACCCCACCCTTCGTGGAAATAGGTATCCACACAGCTCCTCCTGACAGCTGTGGGAACTGTTACTGTATATCCTATTGCAGAACTGAGTTCTGTTGTCTGCATCCTGCTTTCATGTAGGATCAAGACTTGAGGCTCTTACTGAAGCACTGTTCCACTGATGATAATGTGTAGGGCGGCCAGTTAGACAGAGGTCCTCATTCAAGGTTGGAGTAGTGATCTATCTAATCTAATATCTTGGCACTGATAATGGCAATGGTAAGTGCCTTAGAGGAAGCTTTCTCTTTTCCTACTATTTAATTCTCTTTCTGAAAAGAGTTATTTCCTCAAGAACTGCAATTTCTGTTTCTAAGAGCTGATTTTGCACTATTCATTCTCCTTTAGACTTTTCTTTTTAAACCTCTCGGATTTTTTTTTCTTGGAATCTTCCTTGTGAAGAAAGGAAAGCATCATGATAGATAACAAATGGACAAATGTTCATGTCTTAGTCCCAGTCCTGCGGAAGCCATTAGAGTAATTCCTTTTACACCGTTTAGTTTAGATCTGCCTTCTAAGTCAGCTATTTATTTAGTAATAATTAGCAATGACACCAATATTGAATACAATTTTGGAAATAATAATCTCTGAGATGAAGATGAGAGAGTAATGAAAAATGAATGTTTGGGCCCTATAGCTCTTCATCCACAAACCTACTCTTAGAATTAAATATCGCTTGGTCTGATTTTCCTGTTTATTGTCCTATCCTGAAACAAATATTTGTCTGACTTAAATCAGTTGTCATTTGTATTGGAAATAACCAGGTTATCGTAAAGGCAGGTATCCCAAATACTTATTTTTTATCAGTAATGTGATCTGTTGTTGTGTGGTGAAGAACATGAAGACCTATTGGGTTGTTGTTTTCTTCTGTCACCATAAAATACTGATACTTGATACTTGGATAAAGTTTTGCAAAAGCTTTGGCCATTCTATTGCCAAACTTCTGAAAAGGTGGTGAAAGAATGAGCATCTGTCCCATGTCCTTGTTGTTGTGTCTTCCAGCTGTGAAGGCAGTTTAGGCATGCAACCACATGTGCCGACCCAAAGAGGTGGAAAGGCAGGTGTCTTTCAACAGCAGTCTGCAGCTTTACTAGATGAAGCTGACCATGAAATCATATCGTTAGTGAAGCTGCATCCATGCTCTTTCTGTTTAGGTCTCTGTTTATCAGATGGCTTCTTCAGCAGGTGACAAAAATTGAAGAAATATATAGAAGCACATGGTATAGAAGAAATATCTTCCCCGCACCATGCATCAAAACACTTACCATCTTTACTGCAAACTGCTGCTGTTTTACGTTCCCTACATACTAGTGGTGTTGTTGCAAACAGAAGCTGAAAAACTGTCATTGGCATTGTGTGCTCTGGATGCATCTCAAACAGGGATATTCTGAAACAACATGCTGAAGAAATATTTCTAAGCAGAAGTTTAATTAGGAAATAGGTGTGGCTGAAAGGGCACGTAAATACAGTCATTTAACTAACATTTAAAACCCCAATTTCTTAGAAAAAGCTCTACCTCAAAGGCCTCACCCTTGTGGCGTGGAACTGACACAAGGTTCGGCTCCTCTCTGAGTATCTAACAACAGCCTAAAAACAGCCGCTATTAAAATCTGCTATTCACGAGATAGTTTTACTCTTCCCTTTCAGATGAAGCTGACAAAAGAATATGGGGAAAATTCCATTTGTAGCAGCTGAACTGTGGATTTTCCGAACTGTTTCTGAGCATGAGTTGATTAAACTGCTATGGGAGCCTTGCTCTGCTCATTCCCAGTGGCCAACTGTTGCGATAAGCTTCCATGTTAAACAGTTTAGACTGCAGGGGAAGTCCAAATGGCTCCTGTGGGGGATTCGTTATTCAGCATTGCCTGAAAATTCACTCAGAGAATACAGTTCTTTAAACATTTTCAAGTAAAGCTCCTCTGTGTATAAAATTGGCAGGAAGGAATAGGCACAGTTCATATTTTGGGATCCCTTACGTCTTTTATTTTCATGGGGAAACTAAAGATCCAAGAGTGGGGTGGACAAAGCAGTACAGGTAATGAGGAGAAATCATGCAAAACAAAAATCTGATGCGTGAGGTACAAGATGGAGGAGGAGGACACCACAGAAGTGCTTTCTTCTTATGATGAAGAGTTGTCTTTCTTTCTCTCTCTCTCTCTTTTTTTTTTTTTAAGTTTACATTTGCTGTTAAGCACAGAAGTGTATTGCTTCCCTTCCTTTGCAATAGACAGTCGTTACAGATTTGGCCAGCTCCAGTAGGGAGGGCACCAGTCAGATCTTGTGTCCGGCAGTTGATGAATTGTCAGGATCTGCCAGATCTTTGGCATACGTATACAGTGATGGGGGCGGGAGGGAGGAATGTTTTACCCAACCTGTTATATATTCTGCTCTGTATATGTTCTTGTACTGTGGTCATCTCTCTAATATCTACATGTCATTCTGTTTTATGTGAGAGAGAGAGCAAGGTCAAAGAGATGCACTTTGGGCATAGAGCAAAAGATGGTAAGGTTTGTAATGTAATGCTTTGGGGGAAATTCATTCTTTATTTCTTAATGAAGTCTTGTACACCCCACAGAAGATTCTGTCCCTTGTGAAGATGAACCCTGGCCTTATTTTAGAGACTCATTACAGTTCTCTGTCCAGGTAAGTGATGTGATGACTGTGCTCTTCATCCTGGATGTATTTGTAAATACTCTGGAGAAAGAAAAAAAGATTTTGAATCTGATTTGAAATTATATGAAAAGTCGTTGTAGGTAGCACAAAACAAAGATAGCCTGCTCACAGTGCTACTGAGGAAGCGTACAGATGCATGCTATTGTGGGAATCAACCAGCTTTTTGGTGAACTTGCATGAGAGTCCAATTAACACTGCACAGTAGCTGGCTAGAATCAGTGAATTCAACATGAGTTTCTTCTATACTGTTTTCTTACTATTGAGCATTCAAAGAAATAACAGGAAGTTCTTTCTCCAAATTAAGTGGGTTCTTTTTCTCAGCCAGATATGGTACCTGTCATTCATGATTCTTTTTCGTAATTCAAGAGGAGTCAGAGTCATCATCCATGGGTTTCGCCACTAAAACAGAGAGAATGTCATGGTGGGTACATGCTTTTCCTGCTTTGGGAACACTGCCAGACAGAGGGTGGTGAGTAAAGGCCAGCTGTGTCCTTGCTGTTTGAGAAAGCTTCCAGAATATGCATAATGATCTCTAGTAGGGTGTTATTTCATATGATTGTCATTCTGTTCTGCTCAGATCCTTTGAGGCTATTCCAATCAAGAATCATAGTGATTCTGTACCTGGTAACACCACAAAGCTAAGTGTGGCCTTGTATAATTCTTACCTGATTGTATATTTGCATAATTAATTAACCAGCTTATTGAGCAAGAGGGAAGATGTTTCATTTACTAGTACAATAAACAAATTGCCAACATACCTATGCTTAGTAAATCATCAGTGATAGTGTTTGTTTTCAGAGTCAAAAACTAATTATCACATTCCTAGAAGTATATTCGGAAGCAATCCTCTTATTCCTATCTTGCTTCATATAGCTGGAATCATTGCATAGTGTTCAGTCTCCAAGGCAGGGCAACCATCCAGTTGTCCTCATTTAAACTGAAACAGAATTCTCTTTTAATGAGTCCGTTGAAATATTGGTCTAATCTAGGCTATTTCAATATCTTTGATAAGCAAAAGGCAAGCAGGGGAACATCTCTTTTAGTTTGTTCTGCAAGCAGTGCCATAGTATCACATCATAGCTTGGCCTTTCTGCCAGAACCAGATTGGAAAATCCTGACAGGTCCTAATGCTTCTGCAGTATAATAGCACCTGCTTTGGGGGAGGTCTTGGTTGTGGCTTGTGGTAGGTAGTTGTCCAAGGAGAGAGGGAGAGGGAGTCATAGGATCTCTTGCCCTTTCTCTTCCCTGACTTTGCTTACTCCCTCAGTACACTCCTACTACCCTGATTTCTGCTCGCGGTGCTCCAGACACCGCATATATGTCTGTGCCCCAATCAAGACTTGCTGTCAGAGGAGTGCAGTTGGAGCTTGCCTTTCAGCTTTCCATTCAGGTTCCCAGAGGCCTGAATGCCTTGCAGGCAAAATACCTTTTGGGCTTATTACTATACAGATATGTTCATCCTACATAATGGCACATCAACACCATAAATGCTGGCTCAGGATGAACAAAGCTGGGAACCAGGAAAGCCTGGGAAGGACAGCAGACGTATCCCTGCTGGCTTTGGAGAACATTGCTCTGAGAAACAGCGTGATTGTGCAAATACAGCCAAAGGACCTCTAGATCTCAGCTCTTAGCTCTGCAGAGCATCTCATAGGCTGTTGAAGGGTTATTCAATCTGAATCCTGGAGTTAGATCCTCAGGTGCTCAGTGAAGCAAAATTCCCATTGAAGTCTGGTGGCAGGCACGTATCATTATGTCCATAAGTTCTGAATATGCAGTGGTAGTTGTGGACTGTCAAATCCAGCATAGGATTATACCTCCCTCCCCCCAGCATATGCTTCAGCACTTTATACAGACTATGTTTAAATTACTTTTTAATTAGTTCATTATACAGATAGAAGATCTGCTCATCTCAACTTTCATAACCACAACTTCGCCTGCGGGTCCTTTTATCAGACAGTTGGATGATGCCAGCACCCAACTAGAAGCTGGAAGTGCTCAGACCCTGCAGCAACGAGATTAATATTAAAAGCCCAGATAGTATCAGGCACCACCCTCCGTTATATCACAATTGCATTTCCATCTTTGTGCCCAACCTTCTTATATACTATAAAGAGTTTGTGGAGAGTGGGGGTTCATGACTGCTGGAAAACCTACATGCCATAGAGAAGCCGAAGCTATATGACTGTGCATAATGGTGCTGCCTCTAACCTCTGCGTAGGTTTTGATGATTGAATACAAGCTCAGCCCACCCAGAGCGAATCATAGCAAATTATCAGGCCAGAGATTCTAACTCACAAATCTTCCCCCAGTTCAGGTTGGAGATGATTGTGTAGACATACATTCATATTGAAGTGTAGCAGTGCCACTTGTATGTAATAGCATTGCCTACTTCGGAAATCCCTTCTCTCCTCTGTCCAAAATCTGCCCCCTGTGTGAGATGCGCTGTACGTGTACATAGCTCATAGTGTGAATAGACAGGGCTGAGAAAGAAAGCACTAGCTTTACAGAATAAAGATACATATGAAGTGATTTGTTTGAGGTTGTATAGGAAATATATGGCACAGTTAGGAACAGACCACAGATCACTTTAAGTCTAAATATTGTTTTTTTAACCAGAGACCATCCTTATCCCTATGGTTCCTACATGTTAACAGTCTCTTCATTAAACATCAATTAGACCCATTAACACATTCTGATTGGAGCTATCATTCCACTTTGGTATGACAAGCTGACAACACTTACAATGAGATTCTTCAGAAGATACTGCTTTTTGTTTCCTTCCACTTCCTGTCAGAAATACACTCAGAAAATTTATTTCCATGAGACTGGAAGGGACTGGACGTGTTTCACATGTTTCAGTATGACTTTATAAGGATTGTTGCACCACAAGAGATTATTTGCTTTAGACTGATCAGATGGAAGAAAAGGTTGCCAACTTAGCTTGACATAGGCTATAAACTTGACTTAGAAAATCCTGTAGAGTGCATAATTCGTTCTTTGAGCTACAGCAAAACTTTTTGGAAAGATATTCAATCTCAATTAAAATTCCATGAAATCCAGTTCTTGGCCCATGCAAGACCACAGCTTCAGTGGTGGGAGGTAATCCAACTGCAGACTCCTTAAACCATTGTCCAGCCATCCACACCTCTGGAATTTCATAATAAATTGAATCAGCAGAACACATATGGGCCAGGGGATTGACAATCAGCAAATCTGAATGAATAGTGAAACCAGTGACTCATCTCAGTCTCTAATTTCATTCCTGTTGGGATTGTTTATCTAGGAAGAAAAGGATAGGGAATACATAAGGATGTATATGTTGTTTATTTAAAACTGTAGTAGAAAGCTAATTCTTAGCTAGAAGCTCTGCTATGAAGCAGTAAGAGAGACTGATTTACTATAGGGATATCATTAATTTCTTTATTTTAATGACACTCCTTGTCTTTTGTTTTATGTGTAACAAAAGATAGTGACTTTCTTCAAAGTCCATCTCTCTGAAATCCTTCATTGTTATTGATTTCCATTCAACTCCTTCCAGCCTCTCTACAAGTTGATGGTATTCAAGGGCCAAAGCAGTGTGATATATTTACTGTGGTTTTATCAGTGCCGTACAAAGCCTCATCTCTTCTCTAGTCCCTGACTGTGGTGAGCCTGAGGATGGAAAACCAAGCTGCACTGAAGCATTTCAATATCCTGTTTCACTGCAGACTCGCATTAAATTTGCTATTCTCTTTGAAGTCAGCAGAAAAACCCTGACTGACATCAACTGCGTTTCTCATTCTGTGTTTCTGACATTGCTGCTTGTCTGGTATAGCAGTCCCCGTGGCCACTGAGAGTAGAAGGCAGCTGAGGCAGTTTCTCAGAGGTCAGGAATACTAAGAGCCCAGAAAATTCACCTTCTAACTAGCCTGGCATCTCCTTGCTCTGTTCTTTGCAATTTGTTCTAACCTGTTAGTGCTGCTGCCACTATATCTGTGAGGCCTGTCTGTGCTCAGTTACTGTTAAGCATAAGAACAGGAGGATGAAGATAGCGGTTGAGGAGGAAAGGGGAGGCAGGCGAATATTTTGCTTGCTCGAGACAGGGAATAAGCTCTCAACAAACCTGGCTATTTTCCTGAATATAGATGTTGCAGAGAATTTTCTGTAAGAGACAGACCTCCTGTTCCACATACTGCCCCCCAGAATAACTTGTGTCTGATCCTTCAAAACCCTTAATAATGTATCTTGCCAGTTATATGTTGCTGAGCAGGAGGGTTGAGAGGATTATTTCAGCTGTGGCAATCAGTTTACACCTTGAAACACAAGATCGGATTACTTCTGGTATTTAATTTTGAAATATTTCCCCCAGATGTACCGTACCTTTGCATGTTTCCCGGATGAATTTCATTTTGTTATTTCCTGCTCTTATTTCTAAGATTTCTCAAGTTCTTTGTGTTATTTCTCTGTCTTCACTTATGTTTGCAACACTTACTAATTTAGTATCATCTGCAAATTTAATTACTGCATCGAGTCTTCATATCACCTGACTGGTGGTTTAAAAATATTACTGAAATAGTAAAAACCTGAGTTTAAAATGGTTTCTACAAATTTCCCTAGGAGCAATTCTCTCAAATAATTTACTCTTTTTTTAATGTATTTATTGTATATGACACAATGAAGGTGCATAAGACTACTTCACAGAAATTGTTGACATGTCAATTAATGCTCTCTGTGCTTTGAAAAACTTAGTCTACAGACATTTCAAATATATGAAAGAGTGTAAACAGTTGTGAATCAGGAGCGTACTTGTACAATTGAACACATGAGTTTTCTTTGGGAAGCTAGTAGCAAAAGTGAACTCAAGCCTGTCACAAACATACTTCATGACACAGATGAAGAAATAAAAGACTACAGTAGGAAAGAAGCTTCAATAGTTGAAACAAGCCTGATAGTTCTTTTAAGGAACAAGAAAAATGAAACAAGTAGTTAAGAAAGAGGTCCAAGAGCAGTGTTTTCCAGTAGTTTAAAATGATGTTTTGAATTTGATTTAGAATAAGGGAAAGCCAATTTGCTGAGAAGGAAGAGTATCGAAAGAGAAATATATTTATTATGGCTACTGAAACAAAGGGAGTAAGAAAACTGTGAGACAAAAAGAAAAAAAATATGATAATATAGCTGAGGCAGCAGATGACTAATGCATGAACCCAGAGCTGTAGAATAAAGAAAAGGCTGAATTTTTAAAGTTTTTAGACCCATTTTTATACTAACATCTAAATAAATGTAGTTGAATATTTCAGATGACTTTGTATTAAATGATTTACTAACTTGTAAATATATTACATCCATTGCATTTTTTTTTTAATTTAGTTGTTCTGCAGTTTACTAAGAAAAGCTTGTTCCTTATGCAACCTCTTTGTTACTGCTTCATGCAACCTCATGGTGCTTACAGCTGCTTATCCTGTACGTGTTTGACTTCAGTGGAGATTCCGTACTGAGCTGATTGGCATGTCTTTGTGAATTGCTTTTTCTTCCTTATTTTTATGATTTCCTACATTCTTATTACATAAGAAAGAACATAATGAGCCATTTTGCTTACTGTTTTTTATTCTTTTTATACAAGTTGTCTCTTGCATTCTGAGAGCAATTCTTGTTCACGGGTTTTTAGATTTTTTGTCAATTATGTAACAGCTATATGCCCAGTCTTTTTAAGTTACTACCATTTTATATTTCAGGTACTTTGTTAGACATAATCATGAACCAGGTGCTAGATGCTGAGCAAACACCAAATGAAAGCATAGGCTTTGTCCCAGTGAGTTTGCAGCTTACTGGGTGTTGTCAAGCAATCTGCCATTCTGGCATTTACAACTGATAACATCATATTTTAAGTTCTGTGATAGTGTTCTTAAACCAACACCTAATTTCTAAGCCAGTAGGAAAGTGATGCTTAGGTAGTATTTAACCCCAGCTGGCACTGAACAGTCTATATGAGAGCCTGTCACGATGCCAAAAGCTTTTTGTGTAGGGTATGGACTTTTCACATTGCCAAACTTTAGGTATCTAACTTGTGTGTCCCAAGTTAGGTGTCTGGGCTCTTCCTGTACTCAATAAAGAGACCTGTCTTCATCATCCTCCGGAATTTCCCCTTTCATACTCTGGGGCCCTAAGCAAAGACTGTGTCACTGTCCCACTTTGTAGCCATACTGCTATTTCCAAATACGGATCTGAATATGCAGAGTGTCAGTGGTGAACAATTTATTTTTTTTAAGAGGCATTTCACTGAATTGGGAGAGATTGCGGACAGCTGTAATAACAGCTATGCTTAGGAGTCCATTTTATTTGACGGGGGACATGGAGAGGAGGTAATCAGCTTGTAGTTTACTCAGAAAAGGTCTGTGTTGGGGAAGATCAGGTCCAGAGCTCATCTGTACATGAAAGCCCTGTCCTCACTAGTCTTCAATCCAGTGAAAAGAATGGCTCCATACAATTCTCTGGGAACCTCACTTATTAGGCAATTTTAATGTAGCTGTAACAAACTCCCTTTAAGGCTTTAGAAATGCTCAGCCGTGCCATGTGGCTTGTAACAAATATCACAAAGTATTGATTTATTCCATAACCACTCCCTGCCATGTGTTATGTAAATAGTAATGTTTGATGGAGTGTGTGGTTCTTCGTGTTGTAATGCATAGGTCTTGGGGAGGTCTTGAGTCAAAAGATGAAAGGCCAAGTGCCTCCAGTTGTCCTCAGGATGTGTGCGTGACATTGCAGCTGCACACACATGCACCACCCCTCCCCTCTTGAGTGCACTTTATAATGATAACTTTAATGTTTTATCTAACGATTTCTGATCAGGGTGGCTATAATTTTCTAATTCTGTAACTTTAAATTTTCTCGGATTGTCTCCATCTTTAACACTGTTAGTAATTCTCCACTGGAAAAACTAAATTCACTGTGCTTTCCCCACATATGCTTGTATCTATACAGATTTAACCTAGAAAAATACGTGCAGTCTGAAAACACCACTAATTGTACTTCAGCTTGTAGGTTGCAGAGCAGCCTCATTCTGTTTTCCCACAGCCAAGAGAAGGCCTCAAGGCCAAAATGTCACCTCAGATTTCTTTTGATCTCTACTTATATTTTATTAACCCTTTTAACTTCACTGAGGGTGTGCAAGGAAACATGTATATTCCCTTTCATATAAAACTAGCATTGTCCTTACATCTTGCGTGCAAATGTATGGACAGTTTTTCATACAAAGGATTATTTAGATGTAATCTATATGCTTTGTGAGTTAAAGATAAGAAGGGGTGGGCAGCATTTATTCTGCAATGTTTATGATTTATTCCCTTTTTATTTTCTCTCTTTAACTCCATCCAAAATATTTCTGAGAGTCTTAGTGAAATATAATACTAGAAGCTTTAATGGCACCTTTTCATCTCACAATTGCAGAGTGCTTTTCAAAGCTTAATTAAATTTTACAGCATGCCTCTCAGGTGAGTGTAATTTGAATGCGTGCATTCCTGTTTGTGAGGAAACTGAGGCAGGGGGTGGTGATTAACTCAAAGCTGTGTACCAAATGAAATGGCAGAGCAAGAACTACAGTCTAGGAGATCTTATTAGTGTCATATAAATCCAGCACAGTTTGGTTCTTAAAGATTTCATCAACTAGACAATACAAATGATAGCCTCCTGCTCTGGAAAAGGAGCCAAATAGCTTCTCCAGACTCTTCCTTTCCTTAGCCTTTGTGATGATTAACTGCTTTATGCTTCATCCATTTTTGGGGGGGGCCTCTCAAGTCCTTGGGCATGCCAGATGTTTGCTCAGTCCTCTAGCATGATCAGAAGAAAATGAATGGATGGTTACATTTGACCTCAGTCTTTCTCTGCATATGGCATAGGCCTTCTCTGCCCTTTCCACTGCAGTCTTGTTAGGCTGCAGTCTGAACCCATCCATCAACTCCTCAAGCCTCGGAGTTCTCCAGTATAAACTCTATAATGTTCACTACAAAAGACATGGGGTTTCTTGCCTGGAACTTGCCAGTGGCAAAGGGGGAGCTTTTCAGCCTCTCCTCATTGAAAGGCATTAAAAGCAGACTGCCTTCTTCTACAGTTAGGTAAGTGGAAGAAAGCTGCTGGGAGGAAAAGGTTCGTTTACTCTGTACATTTCTCTTACCAAGATCCTTTACAGAATCAATCATCAGTGGCTAGCACCCAAACACAACTGCTGATGAGATGCTGTGGGATAGGCCAGAAAGCACCATACCGGAGAGGCGTAGGAAAGTAGCGAGATATGCTTCCTGAGCCCTCAGTGATCATGGGTTGAAAGTCATACCTCGTTTGAGCCCCAGAGCAGAGCCTGATTGAGAGTGGAATTTTTTTGTAGCTCTGTGAGTATGTCACACAGGTTCTGGTTCCCCATTTTGTGCCCTTATCTGCAAGGTGGACGGTATTAGCTAGCCTGCCTGGCAGACTTGAAATTGATGTCAATTGGAATTAAAAGTTGGAGTATGGCTGTTTTTTGGAACCTATGAGAAACAAGCCTGAAGTCAAGTGCCTGAGCAATCAGGCAGACACAATGTGCAGGCTGAAAGTGCTCTTCCCTTGGACCAGCCATCACAATACAAAAAGGTCTCTTGGCAGTGAGACAGACTTTTAATAAGCAGAGCAGTAGTTTTAATGAGTTAAGGAATCCGTCTTTGGGAAATTAGTGGCGTGAATTAACTTTTGGTTCTTTCAGCAGATAAGCCGAAGATTGAATGATGTCCCTTTGTCTCAAGAAACAAGTCTCCAGCCTAGAACAGAGAGGAGACTCTTAATATTGAACGTGCAAGCCTCCACTGCCTGGATCTTCTGGAGCCTCAGCTCATGCTGGGCACGACTGCCATATCTGGGCTTTCCAAAGCCTGAGCAGGATTTAGCAGTCATGACGTCTGACTGCGGTCTCCCCAGGTAGGCTATGTAGTGTGATAACATAGTGTATTATCAGTGCACTGTAAGAAAGTCATTCAGTAGCCACTAGATAGGTATAATAGAGGCAAAAAGAAGTTTTCTATTTACAGTGCAGTCAGCCTAAAAGTGAAATGGCTCCTCACAGTCCTGCAGAGGCCAATCTTCCACTGCTATTTTATGTAACAGGCACTGAATTGTTTGTCTTTTATTATGATAAAAATCAGAGCACGAATAAGACCGTGCAACTGCCAAACAGTTTTCTCCACTTATTGTGATCATCTTCCTTATACCTTTCCCTTCTCCTTTGCATTGACCTCTTCTAACAGAGAAGTCAACAACTGTGATCACATGCACAGGACACACTTTGACAGCGGCAAGACTCAGCTGACAGACTCTGCAGTATATGATTTCAGCAGTGTCATCTAGGTCTATCACTGGCTCTTCTATAATTGTATTGAAGGTTGAAGGCCTAGTATTTTTTCTCCTTCTAGTCTCCTTTCCACTGCACCAGCATTGCAAAGGGACCTTTAGTTTAGTAAGTACTTTTGTATGTACAGGAAAATGGGTCTCGGTGACAAGCTTCCCCTTGGCGTTAGAAACCCAGCTTTTTTAACTTTACAACTGCTTGGGTGCTTAGGCTCCTTTGAAGACTCCATGCAGGGCTTGAACTAGTGACTTGAGAGACTTGAGGGCACCAGGAAGGAGTTCAGAACGTGCCGAGGTGCCTGATTCTCCTATGACAAGACACAGACCGCTCCCCTTGGTGTCATTGTTTGAGCCCTTTGGCTGTCAGGAAAACCATGGCAAAAGGTACGTATCAGGAGAAATTCCTCATGACCCCACGCTGCATAAAGCAAGAAGAATTTCCCGTGAGTGGAGAGAGCATCCTCAAGATCAGAATTCATCCTGGCTCTTGATGAGAATATTCCATAGGAATGTTTAAGCATTTAGTTTCCAGGAGGATTAGCTGCACCTTTCATCTGTCCTTTAGAGATTATTTTGCTCGGTAAAAAAAAAAAAAAAAAAAAAAAAAAGAAGAAGAAGAAGAAGAAGAATGCACAGGCACATACAAAAAACACAAGATTATGGAAAGAAGCTGTGATTCTATCTGTTTTACTGAATGATCCTGGAATACAGTAATATGGGGACTGTTGCAAGCTTAATCATCTCACTCTTACAAGTGGAAAGGATGCTTGACAAGAGAGTGCAAAGATATGAAAGTAAGAATTGGGGGGAAAAAAACTAAGGAACAAAATAAGCATAAAATGTAAACAAAATTCTACTAGGATTATTTGTAGTGACAGATGCTTTGGTAGATAGGGCAAAAAAAATATATTCCTTTCTCCTAAAGGGAAATAGGTGGAAGTCCATCAAATAAACTTTGTGCTGGCATATTTTATTTTCACATGGAGGAAAAGGAAAAGAT
>NW_028186490.1:2629265-2666642 GCF_003343005.1 Rhea americana
CCATACCAGAAATAAGATCATGGAAGATAAGCCAGGCAAAAGAAAAGAAAAGGGGGTGGGGGGGGGAGGAGGGAAGGGAAGAGGAGGGGGAAAAAAGGTTACTCTGAGTATCAGAGAGGGGGCTAATTGTCAAGGTTATATCTCCAAAGATGATTGATGTGAGGCTGGGTTTTTCTGTCAGCCTGTCACAAAGCAGGAATGTTTAATGTTCTCATTATTGGTTACGCTGTTGTGTATATTTCTCTGTCAGCACTGCAGACCCATCTGAACTGCCAAGGCACTTCAAAGCCCTGCAGGTCATTTATCATCCTCCTGACGCTGCGAATGTTCAGCCTCAGCTGAGTGCCAGGGATTTGTTATGACTTGAGAGCCAGCTGACAGACAGGTCTGCTGCAAAAAGGATTCCTTTTTGTCACACTGCGAAAACATCAATGTTCCTATAATGGCCTACAACTGTCAAAGGGGACTGCCACCTGACAGTTGTGTGGTCTCACTAATTTGCAGCCCGGTGACTTGTTTCCTTGAGTTTAGATTCAGTTACGGTGTCACATGCAAACAGGTCACCATCTGTCGTCCTATGCCAGGGGGCACATAGTAGGGGATGGAGAAAGAGAGAGAGGGAGAGACGAGGAAAAGATGAAGTGGCAAACTGGGGGTGGGGGAGATGCAAGGGAAAAATAAAAATGGCTATGCAAATCAAAGCTGTGTCTTTATTTCACAGCCCTGTTTTTAGCCTAACACAGTGTGAATCTCCGAAAGTTGCGATGAAAATCAAGGCAAGGAAAGAAAGGACCTTGCAAACAGCCAGGGCTAGGGAGAGGGAGAGGGAGAGAGAGAAATATCAGGGCTTTGTTTCCTTTCCCAGGCCATGACATGATTAATCGTTTTCTTCTGATCTAATTTTGGAACATGAAAAACAGCACATTTGTCTTGAAGAAAAATGATGTGCCGTACTGCGCAGATGGAAATTTCGAGCAATGAAAAAGATTAAAGTGAAATTCCACTCCTTAGACCTAATCATGAGTTGTAGATTATTCTGTCGTTCTAACCAGATGGTAGGCTTGATTCCACAACCCCCTTCTTATATTAATGAATACTAGACTGTTATATTTGACTTAGGTAAGTGAAATGTCTATCAAGCCTAATGGACTGCCAGCCAGCATAACACATGTTGTACCACTGAGGGTCCTTGCTGCATTTTTCATGTTTTATACAAATGTAGAACATTTTGTTTCCTACTGTTTTCCATCATTGTCACTGTTTGCTAAATATTTTCACATGTAGAGGGAAAAAAAGTAAAAAACTTGTGTCCAGAGCTAATTTCCTCACGTTGGTTGCAGCTATAATTCTACAAGTAAAACAGTCACCCGAAGCAATGCATACAAGAACTCAATAGTAACTTGATTAAGTTCCCAGTCAACAAGACTGCACTAGGCTGTATGTTAACAAACCTAATTATAGGCAGCATGGTGATAAATTGTGCAGGGTGCGTGCAGCACATCTCTGAGGTCATGTCTAGAAAAGAAGTTTTGCCCCAGGGGACAGGGATGGGGTGTCATTTCTAAATAAAGTAAACATAGGTTTGCTGATGTTTCCCATTGGGTTGCCTTCCGCTTTCTGACAAACATTATTCTAGCAGGAGTGTCCCAAGAGGTCCCTGGGAGAAGAGAAGAGGGAAGGGACAGAGGGGTGAGCAGCTGGGGGATTCTCTTTAACCTTCCCAACTGTGCAGTTCTGTGACTGTCGTGGAATTTCTTCCAAGTCAGGACTTGTAAGAGCCACGGGTTTTGGCAATCATATGTCAGGGTGGATGCTACCACGTGTGCTCAGAAACCATGTTACCGTTTTAAGCATTTAGCTGAACAACATAATACTTGTCATGTGCTGAAATGTGTCAGCAGGATGGGATCTCTTCCTTGTACAGGAAGTAAAAGGGAGAAATCTCTGGTTTCTCCTGTTGCAAAAGCAACATTTGGGCCCTTGTTGCACCCAGCATCTGTGTGAGTGCGTGCAGTTGATTCCCTCCCTCAGAGGGAGCGCCACTAGGTAGAGAAAGAGTGCGTGTACAGAACTAATTTTAGACATCGAAAGAATCAACAGGATGCATGGATCAAGTTACTCTTTGCCTAGAAGAGAACAAATCCAGAAACTTGAGTAAGCAGGCAAGAGTTTTCCAAATCTGGACTTACTAAAATTGTGATAGATACAGTGAGGTTATAAATGGGAGAGTTAGGCTGAACAAATCCTGATAAACAAAGGCAAGGCACCAAAATACACCTTTTAATAGAGTAACCAGGCTATATATGTTCAAAGAGGAAAATCTTTCTAATAGTGGAATGAATTTAAAACTTGTATTATTTCTTTAGTGGTTTTGTTCTTAGTTTATTAAAACTGTTTCTTAAGGTTAAAATCCTGAACTCTCTCAGGAATTCCTTCCTCAGCAAAAATACCATTGATGTTACTGCTGAATAAGGACTTTCGGGCTGGACCATAGAATAAACTCTGAGTAGCCCTCCAGTGTGAGGGATCCTTGCGCTTTGCATCCTTGATGTTGACAATTTTTCCTGATTTTCCAGTACATAAAATTTTTCAAGAGGATGAGGTGAGGAAGTTCTGAACTGAATGCCTATGTTTACCTGTTGCGTATGTCTCCCACACTGAAAGCAAACACACGGGAAGGCTCAAATTAACATGCCTCAAAACATTTTTTTTTTGGTAATTCATTTTAATTACAAAAAAATACTTTTTGTATTTGTACTGATTGGATCTGTCCAAGAATACAAGCTCAAATACCAAGACTCTTTTCAGCACTTACCTATTTTGGTTGGATTTAGATTCTCTCTTTACACTCCTTAGAGTTTGATCTCATAAGATAAAGCATTTTCAGCGATGAGCAAAAAGTTGCATGACAGTTTTTTTTCCCAACTCATTTCGGACAAAACTCCCACTTACCGTGTGTGTACTGGGGCCGCTATCGGGCAGTTAGTTCCCCCCCTTTGAGTTTTCTGTGCAGATTACCAGTCCGTGTAGTTCATATCCTCTGGGGAGAACTGCCTACTTGCACTGTTGCTTCTCCTCTACACAGGGCATGTGGAGCTGAGCTGGCAGTGAAGGGAAAGTAATTTGTTCCTGACAAGGGCCAGTAGCAGACTATTTCTTCACTGGAAGAAGTGACAGTCAAGCAGGAGATTGTGACTGCAGCTCCTTATTTGAACTGATCCTTCTTAGGAGCTGGTAGACATAGCTTAATGTAGCCCTTAGCCCTTGTTTTCCTCAGCTGCGTGGTTTTGCTTTCCATGAAATGTCAAGGACCTCACATTCCTCCAGCGTTTATCGTTCAGCCTGTGGAATTCGTGGCCTGCTCAGAGCGTCTCGCCGTCACGATTTTATTGTGAAAGTAACACGGGAGAAGCGGGAGTTGCTCTTGCGCTGGTGGGGTTTCCTGAGAACGGCTGTGGCTTTGAGAGAGGACTTCGACCCTTTGAGAAAGAGGCTGAAAGGAAGAAGAACACCTGTCTGTTGTTGTTGAAACTTTACTAACTCAGCTGCCCTTCCAAGACCACGGGCCACCTGCAAAGTGCCATTGCACAGAGATAGCTCTGGCAGAGCACCTCCGAACACGCACCCTGTCCCCGCAGCTCGTCGAAGCCAAAGCCGGTCCTGCTGCGCAAGGGGACCTCCCCAGCGGGGCTGGGGCCGAGCAAGGAAGGGACACGCTCTTGCTTCATCTGACTGCAAAACCCATTACAATATTTCTCCCGAAGGGGGCTTTTTTGCTCAGCGCTCATTTCCATTTTACCTGTATTCCCTACTTCCCGTTCTCCATGCCCTGTTCTGCTTTTGTACCTCGTCTCTCTCATCAGCGCGTTTCTTCTCTTTCAGATGTGCCCAAGGAGCAGCAAAAGCTGATAAAATCTACTACAAACTTCCCTGTTTTGAAGTATGGTAAAATGTGGTGCCCGGCGTGTTCGTTCCCCTCCTGTCATCAAGCGCCAGCTTCAGCAGTGCTTAGTACCGCCAGCTTCTTCCTGCTGTCATTTTCACTTCCCCCCAAGGACTAAACATTTAAAAACCAAGAAATCCTGAGATCCTAAGTAACCCTTGAACCAAGCTGATCTTAGGTAAACAGTTCCCAGAGTGTTACCATTCCTGATGTTGAAAGAGCAGATCACTGAAAGAAAAGAATGTGCATACAAATTCTCTGCAATCGGGCAGCCAGCTAATTTCTAAATATTGAAAGATTCCTTTAGAAGCCATTAATTTTGTTTACGTTTAAAGTAACACATAAGCTAGTGAGCCTCCCATTTACTCTTAAAACACTCTTCCCCAGTTTTTTAATATGAGCTAATGGTTTAAGGCTTAACTTGGGAGAGGGAAGCAAAAATGTAAAAGTGGGTGCTTTTTTCTTTTTACTGTTCCATATATATACATATATATGTATGCATATACATGTATGCATACACACACACAGATTTAAGTTTTTCATCATTAAACTGCTTTTTCCAGTTTAACCAGTGCACCAGTAAGAGGAAGAACTGCCCAGCGCCGTTTGAACAGAGTTTTGTTTTTTTTTTTTTTTTTTTTTTTTTTCCGCCCCAGCACGTGGCTAAGTGGGAAGTGATATCAGGTACTGAAGAAAGAGCTAATCTTTTTGTGGCCAAGAGCCAACCTTTCAGCATGGCGCTGAGTGTATATTTTTATTGAGAGGTAAAACTAAGGTCTCCAGCAGAAGTTTTTGTGTAACCAGGGCTCTGGGCTCCTACCCCCTCCCAGAGTTTGGGCTGGGCAGCGTCAGGGCCCTGAGGGCACTGATACGCCTTAACAGCCCTGACCAGCCCCCGGGGACCCCGCGGTGGCCCAGAAGCCCCATTTCAGCTGGGCACAGGTTGTTTCCCGGGTCCCGCGGCCTCGCGTTGGCGGTGGACGGGGCTCGAGGACGTTGGTGATGCTGCGTAGCTGCGCGCCTGTATGAACAGTCACCGCTTCAGCGGTTAATCCTGCTGGTTTGTTTGGGCTCAGCCTTCTTTCACCTGCTCTGTGAATTTGGGCAGGTTCAAAGTGGCCTGTCGGTCCCGCTGGCTAGCAGAGGAGTTAGAGCTTCCCTCCCTCGGTGCCAAATTTATATGGAATTTGAAGCGTTCCTCTCAATGAGATGCCGTGTTTGGTGAACCTCTAGAAGAGCGTAACTTTTGGGGGGGGAAGCATATAAAAACACTGGCATTTGAGAAAACCGCCCTTGTAAATGAGGCAGTTGAGTATAGCCTGCATCCCAACTTGTTTTGTTTTGTTTTGTTTTAGAAGCATGTATTCACAGCACATTCACAGTAAAGTTTCTCAGAAAATTTGACAGACGGGGATGTGAAGAAAGGTTTCACTATTACTGATAAGTAGCTAACATAAGCTGAAAATAGCAGATAATTGTAGTGAAATACTGATATTTCCTTAGTCCTGCCTTTTCCTCTTTTAGAAGTGTTGGTTCTGGGAACACTTACTAGCCAATGGCTTTACCATATTGCTAAAATTAATCTCTGGGTTGATGTAAAATTAATCACAGAATTCTACTTTTATACAGAGTAATAGCCACTGGAAATAAGGAAATCTTGCCCACCTCTATCCTCTGAAATGAATGTTAATAAAAGAGCAGCTCTAACCCAGGTTTGTGTCAGGGGCCACCTGTGATTTATACGATCAACTATAGGATTTAAATATCAAGTTCCCATTAATCTCAATGACAATTATTTAGCTAAATTATTTTTTTAAAAAAACAGTGTTCTACTACTGATCTTCTCACACACATATAGCAGCAGATTTTGTAAGACTACTTTTATAAGCAAACAAAACCCCAAAGCCCCTTACTGATCAATCTCAGTAAAAAGTTAGAAGACCATCTGATTAATTTCCTGTAGCAGAAGGATATTATCAAACAAAATACAGTTTTTGAAACACAACACCCCCGAAAGAAATACAGTAGGTTGAAAATTCACATAATGAGAAATCCATGAGCCTAAATATTTGGTGTTTCTGACTTGCTGACTTTCTCAGGTTAATGTCTCTTCAACATGTTTCTAATTCTTTTTTTTTTCAGCTGAACTAGTAGTTGTGCTTTCAAAGGTGATGATTTGCAAATGATGATTTCCAGCCTACTGTATTCTTTATATATGGCAGGATGTCCATCAAGATGTCTGTAGGTGACATTAGTAGTGCAATTGTTCAAAATGCAGCCTGACAGCATTTCAATCAATTCACTTTTCAACACCAGGCATCAAATATACATTGCAAACCTAGCACCTGCTCTACTTGTAGTGTGACATCAAATAGGTTAGCTGTGGGTCCCAAGACGGAGACTGTCTCTTGAAACTGCTAGATTAAGAAGTGACTTTGGCAGTAATGCTCTTGGAGATTACCACTTCACCCAAAACTGGCTCTCAACCTGCAATGCTGTCTAATCCCTTTATTCCATGTGTTTTTCTCTCTGAACACAGACCACAGGAGCTCTGCATCTGCTATATCAGTCAGCCACAGAGTCCAGATCTTAACATCATCCTGTAGAGATTCAAATTTATAGCAAAGGTGCAAGTGGAATAGCAGCCTTACCGTCAAACTAGATCTGAACTCCCTGGGGACAGTTTCCTCACATTACTAACAGATGGTCTCTGTCTGCGTTACAGTACCCCCAGAGGCACCTTGGAAGGCCAAATTTCGCAACTAACCAAGCTGTCATGGTGGGTGTCTCAAGTCCTGCCTCTTTAAAACATCGGGGAAATATTGGGATAGTGGCCAGCTCTTGACCCACCACCCTCAGGATGAACAGGCCCAGAGACTGCCACTACAGCATGCGTTCCTGTGCCACCACCACATATCCCACAGGGCAGGGGAGCAGTGCCTGTACAGCTGTACCCTCACACATAGTGAGCTCTTTGAGGGCCTCCTTATTTTCAGAGCCAGCCACACTGGGGACACCACAGCCTGCTTGTGAAGAAGGACACACGTCAGTACCACAGGGAAATCATAAATAAGATTTTTCACTCAGAAAGGTGATTTTTGTGGGCACATCACAGCCCAAGCCTACTTTATTTTTTGAAATGGTGCCTCCAAGGAATAATTTGCTGGGCAAGAATAGAGATCAAGAAAAAGTTCAAGGGATGGTTTTGGTACTCTGTGTTCTTGTCTTTGACTTTCCCTTTGGGAGGAAGGTTGTACTGTGATGTTCTGTCCTAATGAGTTATCTGAGTCCCTGAACTCCAGCTGCTATCTGGAGACAAGACCAGAGGAAGGAGATGGCCTTGAGTATGGTTCTTGACTACCTAAGGGCAAACATTGACGAAGGGGTAACTTCAGAAGTCTCTGTGAAGGACTGTAACCAGGCAGCCTTACTTTGTTGTTCCCTGTTTTTTGTGGAGTTTTCATTGTGGAAGGATAGCTTCTTAGGCAGGATCCAGTTTCAGAGCATCCCCAAACAGACCAAGTCAGAGAATTTCTCCTTCCCAGTGTGGTTTACAGCTTCTGAAGGTCTCCAGGGAACTAGAAACTGGCCATCAGGACCTATTCTTTGCCTATGGCCTGCAAGAGAGTACATTTTGGAGTACAGTTACATCACTTAATGCTGCCTTTCCGAGGAGGTTGAGGAACTGGGAGATGAATTAATATGAGGAAGGCACTGTCAGCTGGCCATAATGGCATCTAGTGCCATGTGCAGTAGAGGTACAATTTGGGCCTTCTGAGGCAATCCTAAAAGGCAGGAGTGGGCACCCAGATGCAACATGTTCATAAGAGCAGTTTTGATATGACGTATTTACCATGTGCCCCACCGCCACCACCCATGCCAGTGCTGCAGAAGATGTGATCTTTTATAGCTACGGGTACAACATCTGGTTCAATTCCAGGCATTAGCCAGGATGGTGATGGTTCACATCAACACGCTGACTCTACGGTCAGGGACTGTCGGTTCATGTTTCCTTTACTGAGCAGTGTCTTCCTCAGAGCATGTGAAGTATAACAGTTACAGCAGCTGTGGAAGAGGAGATATGGGGTTTTGCATGAGGGAGATGGTTGCTCATAATAAATGAAGGAATGAAAACCTTGGTCTGTTCTGGACTAGAGAAATACACTCTTTATTCACAGTTGTGCAAGGTTGGGACCTGCTTTGTTAGAGAGCTTCCTGCCAGGGTTAATGGGCTGTAGAAAATCCTGTGATGAAATGAGTGGAACCCTTCTGTCTATTTTTGGAAAGCTTGTGAAAGATTTTTTCCTCTCTGTTGCTCAGCCCAGTGAGTTCAGTCTCACCATTAGTTTTGGACCCACAGCAGGCAGGAGGTTCATGTCTCTTCACCCTGCAGAAGCCATTTGCAGTCGCTCAGAGTCCTTGAGCTCCACAGAGGAGAGAGCTGTCATTAGTGCTCCCAGTGTGACTGAGAGTCTTTCCAAAGGAGGAATGCAAGTGCAGCGGGAGTTATATATCCCACGTGGCAGAGAAGAGGTTAACGAATGGCCTAGTAACCTCCCCAGATGGATCAAACAGCTGAACAGGAAATCTGTCATAAACCTTGCAGTTCTAGCAGAGTTCACGTGATAGGAGGAACACTTGTCTAAGAGGCAGTAGAAGCACTAGATGGACAAAGACTTCAACCAAAGTCTAGGGCTGAAAGAATAATCCTGAGTTGCTTATCTCAGTGTCTTTGGGATGGAGAAGTGCTCTTTTCTCCAAGGAGAGTCTAAACCTAGGTTTCTCTCCCCTGCAAAAATGTTGGGATTCGGGAGATAGACAGGCTGAGTGCTAGTAAATCTCAGGTTGGGGCGAGAGCTTTGCAGGCCTGCTCAGTCTGCTCTTTGAGATATTAATCTGACTGTGGTGCACTGTCAAAACACAGGGCTCATGGATGGTCAAAGGAATGGCATGCCTGAGCGCTTGCTGTGGACGTAGATGTTCTCTGAAGATTGTTTTGGTATTGATGTGAAACAATTGCTTTTTATTAAGAAGTGTTGAAGCTAATATAAATATTTTTAAATGACTTTAATGTGTTAAATTGTTGAGATGACACAAATATTTCCTAGGAGAATGAATAGACATATAAAGCTACATTACTTTGTAAAGTAATTCATTAGTATTTATTACAGGAAATTACAATCAATTATTAAGAAATACCATAGCTTGCTTGGAGAATAGATAGATTATTTTCACTAGTATTAATAATTCCAATTACTAGCTTTAATTACTTGTAACTTCTCCAGTGTATCCCAGGGCACTGATTTTTACATAGCATCTGCAATACACTAAGTGGTTTTGTTTGGAGTAGCTTTGTAGCTCACAAAAAACAGTTAAAAATAAAGTTGACTTCCTAGTTGCTGAGTTGAAATACAACCTCTGGGTGTCCCTTAATCTGTTATGATTAGCTTAGGGTGGCTGCTTTATAGTGCGCAGTAAGAAATGCATTTCTCCAAAGTTTTCTACATCATAATCAAGAAGCCAAGAGACTAGGTTTCCCCATGCTACTGATTTTTTATGCTCTTTCTGTAATCAAGCAAGAGTTTGTATGCTCAGAAGCCTGATATTCTTCCTTTACCCTATTGGTGTAATGAAAGATATTACCTCCATCCCAAAACATTGCCCCCAAAACATCTGTAGACTGTGACAGTCTCTGTTGGAGCTACAATTATTCCTGACACTCACCTGATTGCCACTACTACCATCTTGTAATCTGTCACAATTAGTCTGATTATGCAATATTCAGCCAATCTGTTTTCAGATATCTTCATTTGTCAAACAGATGCATAATCTGAATGTACTTTCTCAGCTTGCTGCCAGAGGTCTTCACTTCCCAAAATTTGTTTTCTAGCTCTCTTCCCTCATAGCCTCCTCTGCCATCTCTAAGCTGTAGAGCTCTCCTTTTGACTTACTATCACCTGACTGATATGCCGTGCTTGGGATACATGCACTGTCATACAGAGATGAACATTTTCACATCTCAGTGACCACTATTAACTTTACACTGAGCACCTTGGCAGAAATGGGAACACCTGGCCAAGCTGTGCCTGTAATATCCTCCACCCTCTCTCATGATACCATGTCCCTGATCTCAAGCTGTGCTTTGAGCCTTCCATGCTGCTCGCAGGTGACAGAGGCAACAGCAGCTATGAGTTGTTGCCCCAGCAATCACCACACAACTGACAGCTGAGGTGGATGAAGACAGGAGCTGATGAGGACACCTGGATTGACCTTAGGTGGTTTTCAGCTGTCAAGCCAATCACCAGATTATGAAAGCAGTGAGTTGTGTTAACAAGGTGGTTTGCCAAGTACCGAGGAGCACAGATACTGCTCTGTGGATAGCAGCTCTGCTTTATCATATCTCTTTAAGTGCTTTATACTGGAGCAAAGAATAGTTATAATGGTTTTACTAAAAGTAGGATTTAGAAGTAAATTAATTAGGCTTCTACACATTCTTATGTGAGTTGCTAAATAACTCTAGTAGTAGTGAATGGATAGGTTATGAATGTTTTGAATAGCCTTGCCTAGTTTGGGGGGAGTAATAATATAATAGAGCTCTGTTTAGCTTCTTCAATTTTTTTGTGTGTTTTCAATACAGAGAATTGAATGAATTCATTGTGAGAGTTGCTGCATGGACAGCTCTTCCTTATCTTCACAAGCCCTGGAGGAACAGCGGTGGATTGCCTTGCTTCACCTCCCAGTCCGGTCCCTTGTCTTTATCTCACAGTGTAAGAAGCAGCTCTGTACAATTTCTATTCTAATTTTCTGTTGAGACAGTACAGGGTAAGTGCTTTTTTCATGTTTTTTTTTTCCTTTAAACTGTTTTTTCCCTCTCCTTATGAGTAGTAAGTCACGGAATAGGTACAAGCAGGTCAGCTGATACAGATCTGAGAACAATGATTGGCTGTTGTTAACTTTTCTTAGCAAAAAATGTGCAATTTAACTAATGCTACCTGAATAATTATTTTATATTCAAGTATTATTTTTCTAAGCAGGATTTTAAGTGCAGCTGCTTGAAATTTGTTCTATAAAGGTATGTGATGAATATGCGTTGATTCAGCAGAACTGTTATTTTACACAGTTGGTTATTGCTGGTTTAGTTTTGACGCATTGATAATAATGTTTCCCCTCAAGCAGGGTCTGACTGAGATGGAATCCTTTGCCATCCATTGTAATTATTAAGTTAAACATTTATTTTAATTTATTCACGTCTTAAATGAAACAGTAATTACTTGTGGTAAAGCACTCTGATATGCATAGATGAAAGATGTTATAGAAGAACTCTGTCATTCTTAGAGTTGGATAATAATTCAAACTTAGAAATGATTTCACTTAAGCTGAATTTGTGCTGTTGTTGCTCAGTGCAGTAGTGTTTGAAAGTCTTGGTGACAGACTAGAACCCTGCTGTGCTAGAAGCTGTGTTGACTTCAGAGAAAATGGTAGTCACTGCTCTGATGTGTTTTCATTTTTTCCCTGCAAATATTTAGGGAATCAGGTGGGAGGTTCAGTTTGCTTGCTTTTGTGCTTGCTCTGGCCTTTTTTTTTTTTTTTTTTTTCCTGAACTATCATGAAAAATTATATTGAATGTAAACATTGTTTTAATGATACAGAATACACCTAGATGTTATCTGTAGACCTCATCCACTGGAGCTAAGGAAAACCCGTCCTTTTACATCTCTACCCTTTGAAATAGGTTATCTGTTCGTTGACTGTCTTTCCTCATGTTCTTAAATACACAGTTAAAAACCATAATAAATCTGAATGAGGGCAGATGCTGTTGACCAGGAACTAGAGGAAATTATTTTAAAAGGGACGCTGCCTAGAAGAGGTTGAGGATGGCTTTTGTTACCTGACCGCCTAAGCCAGACCCACAGAATGTGGCATTTTCAAATAAGGCACAAAAGATGTGGCTGTTTCACAGCTATGCTTAGCTTGTGTATGTAATTGCTCAGAGACATTGGAGCCCATCTTAGAAAAGCAAAGTAGTCCCTGGTATTCCAGAACTGACTAAGCCCATTGTGCTGGGCACTGTTCAGCTTCACAGAAGTACTGCATTCCCAGTGTTCATCCACTGGACCTTATCTGAAGATCATATAAGGTCTGGAACTGATAGAAGTTTTTTTTCCCCTCCATTTTGGAAGCAGAATGGGGTCTCTAATGATCTAAGACCATCCTGCTCCCAGAAAGGAGGCTACACTCAATTGCGCAGTCATTTGGTGTAAGTTAACTTTTAAATCTGTAGCCAGCTAATAAATTTAAAGCAGTTTAATTAGATTTTCCTAGCAACAGTGCTTTAGACAAGGCCTGTGGAATTCAGAAAGGGAAATAGTGTATATATTTGTGTGTCTGTGGAGATGGGGGAGGGGGTGTATGTGCACACATTTGTGGGTTATTTCTTTTTTTGTGAATCATCCTTAATCTTATTCCTAAATCTTAACTGCTCCCTCTCTCCAGTTAAAGCCCTGGTGGCCACCTCCTTCTTCTGATAATATCAACACTTATCCAATCAGTGCATTTTATGTAAACACTCACAAATAAGTAGTAAAGCTTAAACTGTAACTTTGAGTACTGTTGCAATTAATCCTATTAGTGGATGGGTATTAATATAAATAACTTCATAAGATTTTTCCATAATGGGTAAATAAGAGAATTGTTCTGTTTGGAAACATCTTTTATGTAATTAAAAAAGATGAAGTCTAAAGAATTTGAGACTTCTGAGACTGTGTTTTTTCCACTGTTTCAGAACCTGAATAGCAAAGGTCAAAGGCGTTAGACCAAGGCTTTTGCTCATCTTATTACAGTGTTAAATATTGCCAAAGGAATTGAGTAAACTATTTTAGTAGTATATACTTGGTACTAATTGTTCTGTGCTGTGGTTCAGTGAATTCAGAAAATGAATTTCACTGAACAGATCTCTACTTGCAACAGGTATACATATCGTTGTGATACTGTACTTCCTTTGTGACCTGAAAGTTACCCAGTTAGATAATGTTTCAACCACCTAGTAAGTATTTTGCACTGACATATCTATTTGATTTTTTTTAATTAATATACTAAGCTTTTATCTGCTCTGCTAGCTACTAGGTTACCTCTAGATAGTCATAAAGACCTCTGATAGCCCCATGTTCTTTTGTAATTAAAATGGTTTGGGTTTAGTATTGTGTAAGTAGCTGCAGTATGCATGGAAGGCATAGAAAATGAAAAATCAGGGCAAGTTTGGGGGGGGTATGGGGCGGAAATAAAGTAATCTAATCAACTAGAGAAGATGGGTGAGGAAAATCAGTATTAGTAGTGCTAGTTGCATTTCAGTTGTATGTACAGGTGATTACAGTTGGTTGTATAGGTGATACAATGAGTTTCACATTGGTGCATGGAGTCAGAGGCAAAACAGTAGGTGCTCTGCCCCAAGGAGCTTGGACCACAAAATAGGTGTGTTGCAGCCAAGGGTGGGGATAAGCGCAGAAAGGAAGGAAGAGGAGGTTATGCCACTTCTGTGTCACTTTAAGATTCACCTCTCTGTTAATTTTATGTGTCTGTGAGAGCAGCTTTTACTAAATGCTGGACTGAAGACTAGCACAAGAGGCTTGAGGGTGCCTATGGACAAGGAAGAAAAATGTGACAATTGTGGTTTATTCGCATGAAGAAACAGTGCTATCTTTTATAAAAGGCTGTGTGATGCAGAGAGCCAAACTAAGGCAGAAGGGTCACTTCCACAGCTGGTGTATACCTGCACGGCTCATCAGCTTCAGGGTAACGGAGTTGCTTGCTACCAGCTAAGGCCTCAAATGCCATTTAAGTAATAGGACAACACGTACCATGTGCCCTTTGATCATATAAGTCAAACTGCATGAGTCATTACTCAGACTGCAGATGAAAGTTTCTGTGGCTGCAAAAATCACTTGCTTCCTCTTGAAAGTTTACAGAAATGCTTGTCCTAGAATAAAATTAGGAAAGCATATGGAGTCACAAACATCCCTCTGAAGAAATTTATAAGAGGTCAAAGGGAACTGACACTCAAGTGTAAAGCATATTTATGAGGCTAGAGTCAGTTTTATTTATTTTGTCTTAGTCCAACCTATGATTCCACCTGTTGCTTTTCTACATCTTGTGCATTCCTCAGAACCATCCCAAGCATAAACCATGCTCATTATGGTCTGCAAGCAGTATTTCAACCTTGAAGGCTTGGGGATGCTTGTTCTGCTTATTTGTCCTGTGCTTGTGTTTTTGGTGAATTCATACAGATGGTAAGATAGAGCGAAAAGATTTACATTTAGATTTATACGGGGAGCCTATTTTTCCCCTCCTGGTTGACATCAATAGGGTTGTGTTCATTCATTCGATCAGCAAGTGCACCCTGAGAAAGTATGGAGTGGGCCCTGATTGCAATTCTCTGCTCTACCAGGTCACAACTCTGTTGTTCTTGAACAATAAAGGCTTTATAAACAAAGTCTGGCTAGAACGATTGAGTTATGACACCACAAAGAGCCTCGCTGAAAGCGAAACAAGCCGAAAGAGAGACAGGGTAAGGCCTTAGAAGTACTTAAACACACTAAGTTAGATCCAGGTCTGAAGTGAGACGCTGATCCGCTGATGTCAGTGGAACTCTGCCACATTATAGCGATGCTGAATTTGGCCCGTTCCTGTTTGCACCACTCGGGGTGTACGCTTTACAGCTAAAATGAAAATAACTGTGTAGGCACAGAAGTGATTAAAAACTTGATTACCACTGATTTCAAAGGGATTGTTTGCATGCTTTAAGACATGCGTATACTTAGACTTCTTGCTGTAGACTTGAAAGAGACTATGGATGATGCCCTTCTACGTATATTGCCTATCACAGTCATCTCACGTTACCTGAAGTTACTATTTCCAATGACCATCTGTTGCCTCTCATCGTAAATTTAGGGCAAGCCTTGCAAACTTTCCCATTAGTAGTGCCTACTACAGTTACTCATAGTGGTAAAATACATGGAAATATTTTTTGCAATACTGAGAGTTGTTCCTTTAAAGTATGACTTTCTCTTTGCTATAAAACATAGAATATTTTGTGTAACAAGTGCCTGGGGGTTAAGGCAATACAAGTAAGTAATTAGTCCCAGCCTTGGTAGGGGTGACAAAAATGAATGATGCTCTGGACAATAGAGAGCATGAAAGGAAGCCTCTTAAATTCCAAAGCTGACAGATGTTTGAAAGTATTCAGATTAAGGAAAACTTTGTTTTGAAATTTACTCTTATGGAATTATTTTTATCTGGTTAATTTGTCCTTTGTGCACAGGTATTTACGTAGTCTCTTTAGATAAGCATTATTCAGTGCATATGTTATCAGTATTTCAATCTGTCACACCAAAATTAAGAAATTTTCCCTTTTCAGAGCTGTTCTGCAAATGTACGTTTTTCTCCTCCTTCCTGACACTGTGAGTCTCCTAAAAAGCAGGTTCATGTTACTTTGTTATACGAGCTGCTAAAGTTTTTAATTTTGGTTGCTGGTGCCCAGAGGACGAGTAATCAGTTATTAAGCTAATCAGCCTTATGTTGTAGTGCATCAGTTTGATGAGGTTAGTGTTAAAAATCTGGCACGTGTATGTATTTTCTACCTTCCTGTGTTAGTGGAATGTAATGCTTTTCCATGAGAAGATCAACTTAAGCAAATTTAATGCAGCACTTGGAGATGGGGGGTGGGGTGGAGAAGGGATTGAAACTTCCTATGTACTAGTCCTCCACCTCTCTTCCAATGGCAAGCCATTCTGATCAAATGAAAGCTTTGGGTTGTATTTCAGTAAAGCAGATGGTCAAAATGCTAAGCAGTAACAATTTCGAAGTTGCAGCTTTTTCTGTTTTTTTAACGCATCTATAATGAGCATCTAAGAAGGCTGTGTGCAACTATTTAGAAACATAATTAACTGGCTCTCATTTGTTTAAAAACTGGATAATGAAAGATTAAAAGAATCTAGTAGCTATTCTCTTTTTGCTTTTTAACAAAGTTTTTAAGAGTCTTGAAAAAAGCTTCTTTATATATAATATCTGTTTAGTAAATGTACCAAACATCTTTATAGAGAAAAGCAGGAAACTTGGATAGGACTGAAAAATAAATATAATAATGTGCAGAAAAATACTACAGTTCAAGCTTCTAGCTAGGTGAAGCTGTTGCCAAATGAAGTACAGAGTCACTTGGGATTACATTAGTGCCCATTGAGAATGTGTCCAGTGTGGGTGGGGTTCTTTGTTTTTCTTTTTTCCAAGAAACTAGATGCCAGAGTTTCTGCATCAGGCTTGTTTGGGGCGGGAAGTGGGGGGAGTCCAGGTTTATCAAGCTGAATTCTGCATTCTGCAGCCTTAATCAATCTGAAGCTAATTAGCAGCCTCCACACAATAAGGCCACAAGTCATTAATCATAGGAGATGCGAGCAGTCAGCCCCCATCCACGACGTTTTCAAGAAAAGTTTTCTCTCTCGCTTTTTGTGTGTGTGTGATAGAGCTTCAAAAGTCGCAAGATTGCTTTTCATGGTCAATAGTGTGTGAAGTATAAGCCATGTCTTGATGTGACAGACAAGGGACCACTGTTCAAGGACCCATTGGACTTTTTTTTTTTTTTATGCTGTCCTCTAATAGAATGGAGTCAACTGATGACTTTATTTGCTTTGAGTTGAAGCATAGTTCAGCTGGGAATGAAAAAAAAAAAGTTTTAACAAGTATGATTTTTGTTAAAAGGAAGTTTGAATTTTTTACAAAGCTTCTTAGTTCTTTTTAAAAGTTACAATCCTTTCTTATGCGCAGCTAATGAGGAATGAAAGTCCTTTCACATGCCTAATACAGTTTAGTACAGTGTGCCTTGAAATCTAATGCTAACAGCCACAGACTAAACACTAGGAAAGCCTTGCAGGAAAAGAGTAGAATTTCTTGAGGTTATTGATAAAACTTTTCCCAAACATTTTGGAGTGATGAATTAAATAATTCTTTTTCTCCTAAATGACACACTAAGTTAGCTTACGCATTATATTTTATTTTTTTCTATATGCAGATACCTATATTACTTGCTTGAAAAAGAAATAAATATCTAAAATTATCTATTTTGTATGTTCTGGAAAACCCTTTCTATGGAAAAAAAATTGTTTCCTGTGCTTTTCTTACTCTGTGCTTTTTGGCAGAGGAGCGTCGGGGGGGAGAAGGGATCTGGATGCTTGACACAAGACTTCAGCAGATCTTACTGTTTGTTGTCCATAGCATGGCTCTAAATCTGTTGATGGCATCACTGTTTTGGACTGGGAAAGTTATTATGACGTTACAGCTGGAGTTTTACAGCTTCTGATTGGGACAGTCAGGAAGAGGAGGTGATTTTATAAGTAACAAAGATGGTAATACAGTCTCCTATCAATGAATTTCCAGTATATGCAAAACTATTGAAAAATCTGTCCTACAAAAACAATTTCTTGAAGGTATCAGTGTATTTTTGGCCTGTACAGACATTTGCTATATTATTTTAGGAACTGCAGTAACACCAAGAGCAGCTAATGTTTTTTTGTTTGTTTGTTTGTTTGTTTGTTTTTTTCCTTCTATTCAGTCCTTTGGGAATTCCTGGTTCTGCCAGGCATCGTACTAAACCCAAATCCATCCCAATGCCGGGAGGTATCCACTGCATGGACAGGATTGCTTTTAGTAGGTGTTGACTTAAGCGAGTTATATGGTGAAATAGTACTACACAGCACTACCAACAGCCTAGACATATGTGATCTATTGCTTCTGCTATTGCAGTTTCAATTAAGTTTTGGTTTGCTTATATATCCTGCTTTGAGACACAAACTGATGCTGAAAACCACTTTTGTTGGGTTGAGTTTTGGGTTTTTCGGCTTGGGTTTTTTTTTTTTTTTTTTTCTGTAATCTGTTTTTGAGATAAGGCAGTGAAAGAGAGGAAAGAAAAGTTTTGATTATGAAGCTCAAACACATGAAATTAGTGTGCTGTCTCCAAAAGCTCAGCAAGTAATCCACGCTTGTAATATGCTGGTATGTAGTATGTGTCTGGATCACCAAAGGTTTTTGTCCATGAAATATTATTCTGTGTTGAGTATGAACGTTGTCTCCACGCTGTTCAGCATCTTGTGTTTATCTTGGGATCCAGGAGTCTGTGGGGATGAGGAGATGATCATTTTGGGTCACTGTAGGGAGGAAATTACCTCAACCATAAGAGTATGGTTGAAATGATAACTCTGGATAAGACTTCAGAGTGAGAAGTCTTCTGTGTGTATTTGTGCCTGAGTGGTACAGCTTATTTAGATACCTTGCTCCTCCCTGGGAGAAGGGCTGACAAGCCCTGAAAGTACCACTTTTTCATTGTCTTTTTGGTGTGTGCAGTCACCCTCACCCTTCTTTCTGGTTCTCCATTGTGAACATGTGAACCTAGTGACGTTCCCGTTCAAACCAGGCTTTCAGTGCTGGCTGGAGCAGATCTGGCAATTAGGTAAAATGTGTTCGTGCATCCTTAACAAAGAAGACCCCATGCAGAAACTTTAGCAAAAAAAGTCTAGGAACACTGAAAGAGCCAATACATTCTGCCCACTGTATCTGTGTAATAGTACACATTTTTAAAAGTTCCCTTAATGTATCTTTAGACGATAGACCATAGCAGTGGTTATGGTCTACTGTAACTCATGCATTTCAATGAGAGGGCATTTTCTCTTCTCTTCTTCTTTGTACTACTAGAGGGAAAAATATGACATGCATCCACACAAAAAATTTGTAATGGAATCACATTAAGGGTTTGACTAAGCCTACACAAGCAGAGAGTTAAGACTGATATTCTGTCATTACCTCAACTCATTAAATCTTGGGGTGTGTGTGTTTTTTCTTTTTTTTTTTTTTTTTTTTTTTTTTTTTTTTTTTTTTTTTCCCTGGTTACTTGTATAGTCCATAAGATCACTCACTGCCTGGAGAATCCTGTATTACCTGAAAACAAAGGACAGTTTTATGCTGTAGCTTTACCTATGAAACTTCCTTGTTTTGCCAACCATCCCTCAGCGTTACTGTAAAGCAGTTTTTGGTGACTTATATGTATTAATGGCATTAATTAAACTATCAGCACAGCTGAATGGGAGAAAATGTGTCTTCTGAACTTGTTTCTTGAATAGGAGTAAATGCCTCATTAATCTTAAACATCAACCCAAGAACATTGTGTTTGTTAGATAGAATAATAAATGACTTTACAGGAAATACACAATAGCAGATGCTGGAATGCATCCATTCATTAGTCGCTGTGCATAAATATCCCCTTATTTCCATGAAGAGACATTTAATGGAGGGCCAGTCTGACAAACATGCACAAGCTTTCACTCACTCACTGAGAAAACGGAAGGGAGAAAATGTCATACAAATTTGCCTGCTGAACACAAAGCATCACATACCTTATCATGTGTGCTGCTTCTGTTCCCTGCCTTTCTTTCATCATGTTGAAATGTAGCAAAGCAAAAGCTGTCAGACAGGTTTTGGAACCCTATAAGGTATTATAGTCACTTCTGCCTCTTGGTTGAAAAGTCTGTTTCATTAGTATGTCATCTTGGAAACCATCACCACTTCACTCACACTAACGCAGACTCAAAGCCCAGTTTGGTGTCTGTTAAAGGAGGGTTACTTGCTCTAGAACCACATGCAAAGATGAAAACTTTTTTGATAATGCTGGATGATCGTTTTAATCAACATTTCCCAAGATACCAAAAAAAACCTAGCATGTTTCAGTGAATAACAGTTTAAAAAGGTTGCTCTTCCTCCTGCTTTTTGTCAACTCTTGTAAACTTTAATTTATTCTCTAGTCTTGTAACATAACTTCACCAAAGAAGTACTGCTGGCAAATAGGTAGGTACATCCACAATCATTTAAAAAAGTAAAACGTGTTTGGTAATTTTGCAGATGGAAAAGCAGTCAGAATTGCTTTTTTTCCCCTCACACTGTTGATTCAACATACAAGGATCTCGGATATATTGATGCAGTGCATAAATGATTTGCTTTGTATGCTCGCTTGTTTTCCAGTGTGCACCCTAATGAAATTTGACTAAATGATTCTATTTTACTGTAATAGTTCTTAGAAAATTTTAATAGATGCTCTTTTTCCTTTGAGGCCTATCTGGTTTCTGAGGCTAAATTGACCAGCAAGATAAGAAAACCTTGACTTCTGAAACAAATTCTTAAATTGGTAGATTGCTTTGCAACAGGGTATCCCTGTTCTCCGGTAACACTATTCCTGCCAGAGAAGATGAAAACCTTTAGTCTAGGCAGGCAGGTGCCCTTTGCCAATGTATTCTTCAATGTATTCTTAACTGGAGTTTCACCTTAGAATACTAATTGGGAGGCTTGGCTCTTAGCTCACTCAGGTTCAGCCATGCAATATAAGTGGGAACTAAGTTTAATTTCTTATACTAAGACTTTCTGAATAAGTATGGATCTGAAAAACTGCTAAGAGGTATCACTAAGAGGCACGTCACAGGGATGTCAGGAGATGTGCAGGGGCTGTCTTGCTCCATGATTTGGTGAATCTTCTCATCTGAATTGAGAACTTGTTGCTTTTTTTTTTAATGGTGTTGTCAAATCAAACATGCTAAAGCAAAAAACCTCAAGAAGCTGGGCACTGCAATACCATGGAAGGTAGTGCTTTTCCTGGCCTAAACTTGCAGACTTCGGTCAAAAGTCCTACTTTCATTACAAGCATCAGTTTGCTTTCAGAATTAGGGCCATAGGTCAGCAGTGAATTATTAACAACACAGCCAAGGGAGGGAAAGTTTTGTTTAAAAAATAATACTGAATGATGATAGCCATTTAAACTTCCAAAGGTGACCAGGGATTTTTGATGCTCAATTGAAAATACCTAGGAGACTGGGGCTCTGATGTGCTTGTCTTCTGTGAATTGGGCCCCCTTTCAGCTGGATACAGAAACTACTACTAGACTAATAGCCCATTAATACTGACAGATAATAATAGTACTTCTTGAAATGAGATGCAAATTTAAGTTTCCAACCATATTTGATCGTTAATGATCTCTGAGCTTCACTGGAAAACTGAAGAGATTTTTCCCTTGATTGTTGGATTCCTTTTTTGGGGTAGCTTACGTCTTGCCTCCCTTACATTTCCAGTGTGGTTTCAAGTGCGTAGGCACACCAGTACTGGCATTCTAGTGTTTCGTGTGAAGATAACTACATGGTTCACATCCTTCAAAACTGGTGTCATTGGCATTGCTACGCTTTTGTCCCAGAAGTAGCTGCGTTTCTGTGACTAGCTGAAGCTTTTCCAATATATGCAGCACTAAACTGTCCATTGAATTACACCAAATGTAACTACCTTAACATTGATTAGACAGATATGCAGCTAATAAAACATAACATACTCCCTCCCAAGGAGTCATACGATGTTAGTAGGTCATTTCCACTGTTGTTCCCAACAGATTAACCACAGCAAGAGCCAGAAAACTACTTTAGGAAGACAAGGGCAGAACCATTCTTTAAAGCTGGAATGCCAAGTGGGAATCCTCTGGACTCCATCTGGAACAGCTTTGACCAAACAAAGGCCCCAGATTTGCTTGCGCTACAGTCGTTGGGAATACTGCCACAAAATTCCTTGGGAGCAACATTAGGCTTCGATTATAGTCGCAGCAAGAGAGTAGTACGTGTACAGCTGCCAAAAAATATTAACAGATAATTCTAGAAATGTTTGTCTCCTTTTCTTTCCTTTTTTAAAATTTTTTTTCTTTAAGGAAAATCACAGAAAAAGCTTTCTCTTATCAAGAATGAGAATTATAAAACCTAAAGTCAGAATTTAAGGCCCAAGTTCCCTCTCCTTCCTGAGAGATGCAGCTCAGGAAAGGCAAGGCTTGCAGAGTCTTCTGAGCTGCTGCCTCCTCTCCAAATTGCTGGGTTGTGCAAGAGGTCCTGACAGCCACCGTTGTTGCCCCCAGCCCTCCCCGGGAAGAACAGCATTGCTGGTGCATGGCACGCCGTGGCCTTTCCCCTTCTGCTCACATGGGTCTATGCTGCAATGCTCAGGAGCCTCCAGGACATGTGGGCCAGCTGCCTACCCCAGGAATGGAGGAGCTCCCCTGGGTCCAGTTTGCTTTGATGGCCAGGTGTCCTGCTGGAGCAAGTGCAGCAAAACAGTGGCATAGGAAGTGAAGAACAGGGGCCAGAATATGGCACTGAACCTCCTAAGGGACAGTGAGTGGTGACACCTCTGATCAGAGGTATTCTCCTCATGCACTTAATGCATCTGCTCCTATCTATGTGCCATAGCTCTGCCTGTGCTTTTTTTTTTTTTTTTAACAGCATTTACCTCGTTTTACAGCATGTAGATTCAGCACAGTTTTCTTAAGTTATAATCTTGATAAACTAGCTTTGCAAATTAGAATAACCTTAACTGAGAAGAGAGGATAGAGTAGGTTATGTAGGCACTGAATTCTTTGGTGCTTGAAACAACTAAGTTTGGGCAGAACCTAGACCTTTTAGCAGTAATTGAAATAGAAATTTAGCAAAATGATAGGACAGAAGGAAGAACTGAATGCAGAATAGCTTTCCTCTAAGCACAGTGCAGACTGATTTAATTCAGTGTGATTAATTTAAAAGAAAAACTAGCATAAATTATGTTACACAACTTCCTACTGCTATGTGTTTGTTACAAATGTAAAGTCTTATGCTCCTGAGATTAACGAGTTTTTAACCATTAACTTCCTTGGAAATACAGTAAGATTTTTTAAATGCTTTGTCTGGAGACCTCCATAATTATTCCTTTCCTGTGAGACCTTTTAGGAAAGGACTATAACATAGATTTTCTTGTTTCATAAGAATTAATTCAAGCCAGTCAGAGATGCCTCTTTGTTTGTAATTTTTCTGGCTGTATAATCCCGTCTTTAATGCTGACCACAGTGTGAAAGCCTAAGTCTTGAGTCTGGATTGCTTTGTATTTTGTTCCATGATATCTCTTCCATAAGCTCCAAAGGAGAGGTATTTGCCAAGTTGAAATACTTTGAGAGTATGCTCTTGCCAGTCCAAAGGCAGATCATAGTAGTGGGTTAGGTATTAGGAGGAGAAAGCCAAAAGGCTAAAATGAATACTGCCTTTTTTTTTTCCCTTATATCTGAAAATGCTCTGTGGTTAGTGGGAGAAATACAAGCATATAGACAACTGTTGACACCAAAGAATTCATCATTACTAGATTGACTTGCTTTGTTTTTAATTCTATAAAGACCATTCAGAAGAATATAGAATTAGTGAGTAATTCTAGACTGCTCTGTATCTTTGTAATCATCCCAGCCTAGGGAATGTTACTGAATCATTCTGACCTGCTGGATTTTATACCCACTTTGTCTTTGCCTTCTTGTAGCCAAAAGAGTGGCAGAAGCTTCAGAGCAACTGAGAACATAGCTACAGCTCCCTTACCACTTAGATTGTTCAGTCCAGCTGCTCAGAGTCATCAAGAGGTTGTTTTGGAAGTAGAATTCATGATTTTCATTTTATATTTTTGGAAATGCCTGTTCAACCCCATAAAGTGGGGAAAAGCATCCGTTTACTTGTGTACTCCTCCTTCTCTATGTTTACGAAGACATGTTCTTGCTGTCTTTTAACTGGTCTGTCTGTGGCTTTGCACAAGTCAGGGCAGTATGAAACATGCCTGTGGGGAAGTAAAGTGAGAAGATGTGCAGCTGAGCTATTTGGTCTAATCTAGTCTGAAGACACTGTAGGATGTGAGAATTGTCTATGGTGTTTGAGGACAACAAGGTAAACATAGGTACATGCTGCGTTTGCTCAGCTCTGTACTGGGTAGATGAGAGAGAGTTTGGGAAGTGTATCTAGACGCACTTGCAGGGAACTCTTAGCTTTTACTCTTGGCTCTTCAGTGACATATGTGGCTGAAAAAGATTGTATGACACCGTATTTTCAGTCTTCCTATATGCAAATGTGCATTCCAATTTGCATATCGGTTTTGCCTAAGCAATTAGTATGCTATTTTAGTTATTCTGTGCTCTTGCACAGAAATGCAAAAAGAATCATATGCTGCAGCTGTGCACGGCATGATCTCAGCTGTGGGCACCCATGTATATGTTTATATGTGGAGTGCTGAGGCTGTGATCCCACTCAGAGCTGCATTTGGTGTGGTGAGCCCACCTGCTTTTAACTGCACCCTGGTTGTCAAGCAGTGGGGGAGCTGTAATCTTGCCAGCTCTGCCCACTCTCTCGAGCTAAATCCTCCCACTGCTGCTCTAGTTCAAGGACTGACACAATGCACACCAGGAATACAGAATTACAAAAGATGATGCACTTTGATTCTAGAACCTTTTTCCACACTAGTGCACAAACTAAGCCTGTGACTAGTCTGATTTTGACTTTAATTCAGCAAATCACTCACTCATATGCTTAATCTTTAGCATATGAATAATTCAGCTGAGCAACTTAAGTACACCATCTTCAGGGGAACTAAGCATGTGCTTGGGTGCTGAAATGAGATCTTTGTTTTTTAAATAAATTCATGCCTGGTTATAAGTATAAACAAATGCTAACGTACATTGTTAATGATGTTTGAGCTAGAATTGCACATCCTTGCAGCTGTACATCAGACTAATTTTAATTAGAGTTTAATTATCTTTTCATTTATTTTCTTCAGCAAGTAAATTTATACCTTGCTGTAAGTTTTCTTGTGAATATAAATTAAAGTAACATTAATAACACTATATTTGTCCTAATTTGTGTATCTACACTTATTTATCTGGGTTTTATTAGTCATAATGAAGTATGTTTGGAGAAATCAGGCAACTAATCTATGTATAGAAGAAAATAATGCTAGGCAATATCATTATAATAATAAGGGACTGTTTCTGATTTACTCAATAGGAATAATAATATCATAAATTTGTGGTTAGGTTTGTATATATTAAATATTAATTTGAGGAAAATCTGTCTGCATAGCAAGGGTTTAAGTAGAAAGAAGTTTGACACTGAAAATGAAATTTTCTGTGATGAACTTCAGTGTTTTTTATTCAAAGGTCACCTATTAATGGAACTTAATGTCAATTGAAATTACAATTATTTAATACTTCATTATGACAACTCATTTCTTATGAAAAACCTTAGTGGGAAAAAGTCTGATTCAAACACTTTTACCAACTTGGAGAAGTTCAAATTGTCCAAAGTTTCATACTGAAATGAGATTTTTTTTTTAGACATATTGCCACACATTAGGAATTGTATTTCTACATCTTCAATACAAAGAAAGAAGTGCTTTAAAATCATTAAGCAAAGCGGAAAACTATTATGAACTTCATTGTATAGAGCAGAAACGTCAGGCATAGAGGCTAGGTAAGATAAGTTTAGATAAAGTGACCAATAATTTGAGGCTAGGTAAAATAAGTTTAGATAAAGTGACCAATAATTTGAATGATCAATTTTTTGAATGCTTTACTTGAACTATCTTAAGAAGTCAGTTTATCTGTGCTGGGTCTACATAATCTGTTTGTACATTTTTTTTTTCTTTCTACACTCTGTGTATCATTTCAAAGCACTGCTTAGCCAGCATCCAGATTAGGAACGGGCTCTATTGTGTTACTTCTGTTTTGTAGTTCTGAGTTACTTTTCCCTGCATGCCTGAGTCAGCAGGCCTTACTTTTCTGAGGCGTCTAAAAGTTCACAAGACATCTTATTCTTTTTTTCTTTTTTTCAAATTTTATAGATTTTGGATGGCTGCTAATGTAGGAGGGCTAAGAATCTCAGATGCACATCATTTAGAAGGTAATAAGTATAACTGGTTAACACCCCAATCCCTCTCCCCTGAGTATCTGTATTGTCAAAAAATAATCACAATTTTCTCCTTTCTCCCTTTAATTCTGGAATGCTATCTTTTTAGCCTCTCTCAGCTGGCAAGGCTTACTGTGGAGTTAGTAAGTGATTTGGTGGTACTTATATGCAAAAGTGCCCTGTACAGTGATATGATATATAGCCTTAGACTGCCTGGGCAGGGAGCACAAGACTTGTTGTGGACTCTTGACAAGGAGGGGTCTAATGATGGGCAAAGTCCTGAAGGACTGGAGAGGCTAAGTGGTGTCATGGCTAACAGCTACATTTGCTTTTCTGCAGGCTGCTGTGAGACTAGAGGATGTTGCTGTGGCTAGGCATGGTGAAAACACTGTTTAGGAAGGTTCAGACCAACACGTTAAGATGCATAGATGGTATTTACCAGGATTGTCTTGCCTATTCTGCATGGCCAGAAGGTGATAGTAGGATAGGTAATAAGGCTCTGCCTTGCAACTGTGGAGCTCTAACAGAGTACTACTTTGACTAAATTCTATGTTACATCCCTCCAGGCAGTCAAACTACAAAATAAATGTGTTGCAATGATAACCTTGGAATTAACAATAGCCTATGTCTGCTATAGGTGACAGGGTATTCTTTCTATTTCCCGATTTGATGGAGTCATTAAGCTTTGGGTCTCTTCAGAATAGCATAACAGAGCAGAAACTGGGTAAACCAGGTTTACAGAACTTTTGCAAATGTTTTCAACATTTTCCTTTCTAAGCCACACAAGTCTTGCCTGAGGCACCATTCCTAAAATTAGGCTTCTGAAAGATTTATTGGCTGCTTTTGGAATTCAGTATAGTCGTCTTTTTGCTCATTCACATAATGAGGCAGTTGTGAAACCCTGACTCAGGGGTGAACTAAGCCCTCTTCAAAATGGGGACAAATGGGAATGTGTGGTCACACACATGCTCCTTCATTACAGAATGGAAACTCTATGCAGTACAGACCATGCTGGAGAAGGGCTGCATACAGGACCCTTAGCTCCCTGCCACATCCACCCCTGCTATATTCACTGAGGATTGCTGGAGTCCATAGATGCTCTCGAAACAGCTGGGGCTATATGCAGAATAAGGAGTTGCAAGGCATGCAAAAGCAAGTCTGTGTGGTCCCTAGCGACTGCCCTGTCCCCTAACATAGCTTGTTTGCCTATAGTGACATTCTGATCTTTCTCATTTAATTGCCTCTGTGTTGGCTCTGGTTCGTAGTAGGGGGTGATTAGAGAACCATGTAACCCTGCTGTGTTAAACAGGCTTGTCTTAAATGAAATGGACCAAGTGCATTACATCTAGTGTTGTGTACTTCACACTGGAAAAGACTACAACAGCATTTGAAGCTGTTTCAGTTGATCGGAGCTAAAAGACCAGAACTTCCTGCTGCTACTGCCACTCCCAGCCCCATGCAACTTCAATAGCCTGTTTTTCTGAAATCAGCCCCCCTCCGGGCTGTTTACTCATCAGAACTGGTTTGGTGATACAGAGGATATTTTAATGCATTTCAAAATGTGGAATATTCTTCAAACCATTCATACCAAGAGTGTGTATTTGTGCACTCAGCTTCTGTACCTAGGATGCTTTTTTTCACTGAAATCTTTTACTACACACTCTGAAAAGTGTTTACTCCCACCCCACCTGCCACTGTTTTCTGTAAGATTGATTAGACTCAGGTGCCTTAAAGGAAGTAAAACTGTTTCTACTCTGCACCTAATTCTTTCTCTTTTGTCTTCCTGTGCAAATACAAATAACCGATGCATATGAACAGTAAATTGCAGTGAGCAGTGGAAGTGCTAAATGGTATCAACACTTAAAACATTGCTGAAATTCAAAAGAGCAGCTGTTAGACATTTAAACCTATCATTCTCTTCTGAACATGCATCAAATTTACTTCATAGCACTGTCATAAAAATGTATGAGAATGTAAATGCTTGAGTGACCCATTAATCTTTTGAGTAGTAAACATAAAATCTTCTTAACCTCAGTGATGATATAACCATACTTTATTTTGAATGAAGGCTTTATCATAGAAGTGAAGATGTTCTGTGTCTTTCTGTGATGTATAAATAAGAATAAATTAATATTAAGTCTGTCTATAAAAAGTGTACTATTCTATTGATTGCAATATGAAGATATATGTAATGAACAAAGCTACACTCAATTTCTGATGAGCACAGAAAATCTAATAATAAATACACAAAGAGCATCAGCTCGTTACTCATTGACAGCAATCACCAGCGTGATGCTGTTAACATTATTATTTACTAACTAACTCATTATTGAGTGTTTGTTCTCACAAAATTGTCTATAAAACCTTCCTTTTTATGTATGTCAAATGATAAAACCTGATTTCCGTGCTGTACTTTTGTGGGGAGAGGACAATCTTAAATACTGGAACTGTTGGTTGTTCACTTTCGTGTATAAGCTACAGTCAGCTCACTTGCGTAAACGTGAATTTTGCTTGAATAAGGATTAGAAAAATATCTTTTGAGTTCAATTTTATTACACCTCTTTTGGAACTAATATTCATTCATTTATTCCTGGCACTCTGCTCCCTTTCATATACCTTCCATTGTCTCTTGAAATCTTATTTGAAAGGTGATATGACATCTTGATATGACATCTTGACTAGGCTTTAAAGGCAAAAGGTACTGCTCACGAACAACCAATCACTTTCTTCTTGTAGAGCGAGATTCAGCCTTGATATAAATAGGAGAAATTCCATTAAACTTCTGAAGTTGTCCAGTTCAAAGCACTGTGCCCACAGGATAAAGAACTGGGAGAGCTGGAAAACTTCTATTAATAATCAGTTTCATCCTCCCATCCAGCAGTACACTGAGATGTCTTAAGCAATGGGCCTTCATGTTGAGGGGAATCTAACTTATTCATAAAGCACATGGAGTGTGTTCAAGTAAGCATGAGGAAACTTAGATCCATCATTTTTCAATGCTATTTGGAAGTTGAGGTGATTGTGATGGGGGAAAATGAGAAGTCAAATATGATAAAATGAAATAGCTTCACAGATTGAGATGAGCCACATTAGTTTACCGGCAGAGAGCAAGCTAGATATTCCATGATTAGTAAACGTCTCTAATCCTTTTACCACTATGCTCAGGTTCTTGCTCTCTTTCCGTTGTTCCTTGAAACTTTCTTGGAAAGGCATCATGTTACATTAACTTTCCTTCTGAGAAAAGTGTCTCAGTGAAAAACAGACCACAAGGTAGGGGCCCTAACAATAAGCCAATAAGATCTTAACTTGAAAAGCAGGTTGCAAAAGTCAAACCATGGAACAGAAGCAATCTATTAGAAAGCAGGGCCAGCCCAAAATCTTGTGCATCTTGAGTGCTCTCTCTCAAAATGGTGTGGAAGTCGATCCAAAATATCACCAATGTGGTGGGTTTGGGTTGTGTGGGTTGTTTTAAGTATAAGTTGGTCTAAGTCTTGTCATCTTATTTTCAGTGATTTTTTTTATTAGCAGTGCCCTGATAGTGTTGTAAAAGGGATAGCTTTAGCAGCTGCATGCTAAAATGAAGGGAAATCGTTGCGGGCAGCGGGCTGCGGGAGCATACCCTTCAACAGTCAGACCACAGCCATCAAAGCTCGGGCTCACATTGCCTGCACTTATACTGTGGCATAAAATCCTACAAAGTTGGCTCTCAGTGATATTAGAATAAGGTAGGAGTGGGTAAAAGGGCTGTTCAGGAAAGTGGTGGAAAGGAAAGGTGGAGGAAGAAAGGAAAAAGAGGAAAAACTCATGTTAACTTCCCCCTTCCTAGATTTCCATTCACACCTTGCAGCTTGAGAAAAAGGAGGAAAAAAAAATCTTTGTCTGCAATCCACTCTCCCTTTGCCACAATGGGGAAAGTTGTCACTCCCAGCAATGAGGTCAAAATAAAAAAAACACTGTTCTTTAATCAGTGGGCAGCAAAATCAGTTTTGCCTACAGAACTGTAATAAAATAAAATTTCATTTTTCAAGATATATATACTATTTTCATGAGTTAAGATACTTTTTAATTTACTCACGCATTCCAAAGTAACCTTACTCTTAACCTACTGCTTTGTCACAATGTGGCCAGTCTAGATGAGAAATGAAGAAAAAATGGTAACATGTCAAGTTGAAGGTACATACTAAAAGTTTATGGAGTGTTGGATGGGTGATATGGTTATGAAATGCTATTTATAGGAAAAATAGGTACTTATTGTGACTTTCAATCCTCTCAAAAATGTGTGAGTGTGTTCCACAGTATTGCAGTGTTCACGGTGGATCTGCTTACATTCTTGGGGGAAATTCCCATGGGTCTTTCACTTTAAGTTCAAATGACTCGTACCACCTGCAGGATAGGGCTGAGAGATGTTGGAGCTTCTGCCAGGGAGGTTAGCAATGATAAAGTTACCAGGGAGGTAACCCCACTGAGGTCCTGTGAGATCTAAACTAGAATTCTGAATAAGACAGCTCTGAGATTAAGACCGCAGCACACAAAGGAAATGCAAGACTGGGCCTTTTACAGGACAGGGTCTAGAGGTAGCAACACTGATACAGGCATTTAAGAGGAATGGTTCTGCCCTATTTGTCAACCATCTACTTTGACAAAATAACGCTAGATTTCTCACACTGAATGATAATGTTATTTCAGTCTTTGAGGGCTCAAGTCTTGCTCTCACTAGAAAGGTACTCGTGGGTTCAACAGCATGTTCATTAACCAAAAGCAGGAAACTGCAGATAACAAAGCAGACCTAAGCCAACATGCCCTTAGTAAGATCATACTAATAAATGGCAAAGCTGTGTGAAAGATTGGTATCAAAGTTCAGACATACTGTAATTGAGATTGAGGTTTGATATTCAGTGTACTCATGAGCCTTCACCAGGGCATGTCAGAGCTTGCATGATCTTTCATGTAGACCTCTGGGATGTGTATTTATTGAAGGCATGCAAATACTTTTGTTGCCTGGGAAAACAAGAACTCTGATTTTAAAAAAATGAGAAACAGGAGTTAAAAATATTTAGCTCTTAAGAAGATAAATGATTTTAGTAGAGTGGATTACAGTGTCATGCTGGAAAGAGTTCCCTCTCAGCTGCATTGCAAGTAAGCGTAGGGAGGTAATGCCTAAAGCTTATCGCTGGAGCTAGGCTCATGTCATTTTACACTACTTCCTCAAGCAGTGCCTGAGCTCTGCTGGAAGATGGCTCTGTGGCTTTTTATCTCAACCAGTTTCACAGAGGAGAAGAAGAGTTCCCTTAAAAATTGTCTCTTCTTTGCCTTCTCTTTTCCATTGTGAAATCAAACAATTCTCCAACACTTAAGCGTATGTGAATGTGGTATCAGTTACACTGTTCTGTAATCTGAATATATGCATATATAGCTTTCAGAATGGCTTTGCAATTCTAAACAAGGCTGGCTGCCTTCTCTCACCTGGTTTCCCCAGACTACTCCCAGAGACTTAGGACTCATGGTCATGCTATTTCTTCCCTTGCAGAAGCTCCAGACTCAGCATTGCAAAGAGGCATCTAGGACAAAGCATGTATCTGAAATGTGCTTTGTAGTCATCCTGCCTCATAATTCTGTGAGTGAATAAGACAGCAGAGATCTTGATTTCATTTAATCAATATGGAGTTTGTATTAATCCAAAGAGACTGGATCTCCTTCACATAAAATACCTTATAAGATACCTCTTTTGAATTCAAATATTCATGCAAATGTGGACATATCTCTCAGCTATATAGATCCCCATCCCCATATAGTTTTTCTGTTTATTTTGGGGTTACCCCAAATAGGTCACGTAAGTGCAAAGGAAAGTTGAATGGCCCATAAAAGTGGAAAGAAGAATACAAAAGCAAACCTTTTACCCATTCATGTGCAAACATTCTTCACTCATTCGTAGAAGGAAATACTAGTCTTTTCTTTTTTTTCTTGTGCCCATCTCTTTTACTGGCTAATGTAGGAAGTTATTGAATGCATTGACTCCAGTCTGTCTTGAAACTCTGATAAATGCTACTCTATTACATACTTAAGGCTACTGTGACTCACTGTTGAGTAGTAATTCAATTTTTTTCAGACAGTTTCATTTTGCTTGTGTTTTTTGCTGCTTTACTGTTCTCCTTCCAGAGTTACTCAAAGCAATGAGTTTTGCAGCAGGACAGTTTGTAGTAGCAGAATATTTTAATCAGGCTTTAGAAATGTTCCCTAAATGTAATGCAAAAAACTGTAAATGTGAGAATCTGTATCAGAAAACAAGTCTTACGAGTTACACCTGTCAGGTCAGGGGACAAAAACTTAGATAAGGTCCACTCAGAATTGCCCAAACCAATTTCTTATTACTTATGGAATACTTTGCTACAAACTATCCAAGGCCAATAATTCTTTTCAGAAAGTACTTAGTTGGAAGATGTGAATTACAAGTAAATTAGAGAAAATCACTATCTGCTGGTGTGCAATTTGCTAGAATAAAAAAAAGAGGTGAAATGTATTGAATATGTTACTTGTTATGAATTATTTGCCCATTACAAATTGATGCCCTGCTCTTCTCATGGATTTGAGCCATATAGTATTTCTCATTTTCTCTCTGTGCAGTTTATTAATATTCATTTTTCCAGCTTCTCCTTACTTGCAAATCTTTCTTCTGCAAATGAAACAACATCTCCAGCTATAAACATTTATCACTTGAGAACATTCATGACTTAAAGACATTTGAAGAGTGTGATTGCAGGACAATTGGTGGCTGTGGGTCATTGATGCTGCAGAACTTAGAAATGCTAAATCTGAAGTATAAATTTACAAGAACCTATACTGTAAAGCAAAGAATAGCTGATCAAAATAATAAAGCTTCACTGACCTACCTACTGACCTAAAATAGGTGAGACCTATTTCTCACCTGAAGAAATAAATTCTAATTTATGATTGGAAACACATTCTTTAATAAACCTTTCCTCTACTCTTTTGCAGAGAATGTGATGGGCTAGTATGGGATGTAAAGATAACCATATCCTCCTTCACAATTCATGTTTTTTCTCTAAGAGGAAAAAAAATACTTTTGTGTGGACTTAAAAGCATTTCCAAAGCAAATATGGTGGGGATCAAATCAATGCTACAGGTCTGGTCTGGTCAAAAAACCCAGCTATGACGTGCCACAGTGATCTTCATCCAAATATATCCTTCAGCACTTATGGGTAAAGGTTGAATCTTTCAAAAGCCCCTTTAAAAATGAAAGACTATCATAGCTAATTTGCCTAGTCACTAAAAAGTTAACACATGGCTTGAAGCTGAAAGGTACATTTTGTTAACTGGGAACAAATAGCAGAAAAGGTACCATGGAAGAAAGAAAATGAGAGAGGGCAGCACTAGCCATATTTTTCTAACCATGTGGCCTTACTTTGGGGAGGAATTGCATCAGAGTAATTCCTACAGCTAGGGAGGTTCTTTCTGAGGTCTCTTGATCAGCCTTCCTTGAGGAAATTGTTCCTTTGTAGTGGGAACTTACAATGCTTTGCCCAGATCAAGGTCCATTTGTGTAGGGAACGGATTTAGCCACCTTGTATAAAGGGGATTTAATCCCCGTTCAGAAGGTCAATATGAAGTCTATATACTGCTGGTCCTGGGCTCAGAAGTGAATTTAATTGTATATATGAAAGTGGGGTCTTCCAGAAAGTCAGGGTCAAGCTTAACAGTTCAGAGATGGGCAGAACTCTTCGGACTGTAGCGTGAGAAAGGAGAGGGATCCAGACGGGCAATTCACCTACAGCAATGGGCAAAGTCTGCAGTTCTGAAAGCTTCCTAGAGGAAGGTTTCACAGCAGTTCCCTGCTATCCTGCAAGATTAAGCCCTTATTTCGCTAGTAAAAAAAAAAATAAATTAAAAATAAATTAAAAAACCTTTGTCCTTTTTATCCCCTCTAGTTTTCTTCATGTGTGTATTAATAGAAAGCAGATGTTGGAATCAGCCAGCAAAAGAGAGATATGCTGACAACAAGAGTTTCAAACCGTGAGGGCTCTCTTCTCACCGCTGTTGCCCTCCAAGTGCTTAGTGACTCTGTTTCTATGAAGTTACTGCACAGTCTCACTGCATTCAGGAAGAATGAGAAAAGTGCTAAGTGCCCATTTCCTTTGCTGTATACCTAGCATATCCTGGAAATTCTGGAAAAGCATTTGCGAGGTAAGACCTGAGCCATCAGTTGACTCCGCTGAGACATTGCTCCTTAACTTTTTTGATGTATGTACAGACAAAAGTCCTTCTATGAGCAATTGTTTCCAGGGATAGGAGTCTATGTGTGAATCATTACTCACAGAAAAGCAGTCCCTAGTGAGCTAGCTAGCCCTTAAATGGCTCACTATATAAAATGTCACTTTTTCAGCTAAAACTTAAGAGCGAATTTTGGGTAAATGCAGTGTAATTCCTCAGACTRGAATTTGTTCAAGGCGCTGGAGGATTTCTTGCAAGAGCACAATGGAATTTGCAGTGGTCACATTTGTCACAATGTCAGCTGTACAAGACAGCATCTCTCTAACAGGTAATGGTTTTATTAGTGGGCACATTTATTACCGTTTTATTAGTGATTCAGAAAGGAAAAATGCCACTAAATTAATAGCTTTAATCACTTCTTGCTACAGCCTGCACTTTCCTTAGAAACTCCCCAATCAAACATATTGACCCAACTCTCTTTAGGTATAACTTCTCCAGACCCAGGGAAATAGCCCAGAGGCTTAATGGTTCAGATTTGACCTGTATTTGTCAGTGCAGTGTCTGTGCGCACCAAGGCTAGAAATGAATAAATACAAATATTTTGGTACAATGACAGAGTCTGCTTACACTGCTCTTTCTTTGAAGAAGCATTTGGTATGAGGGGATGTGATGGTGGGTGATAATCTGAAGGCTTGACCAGAGAAAAGAGAGACTACTGTGTTGAGAACTACTAGCTGAAAGCAAACATTTCTTTTGGATGAAATGGCACGAAAGATTTTTTTTGTTGTTGTTRTTTAACTTCTATGGAGAAATGTGTGCTAAAACATCCATTTTCTAGGAGTGTGAAATGTTAAGGCAACTAAATTCTTGCTCAGAAGTAAGGATGAATCTCTATAGGAAGTAAACTTCGATTAGCTATTTCTTTTGGTGATTTTATCAGTTTCTGCTGAGCAGTCTTCGCCTGAAGAGACATATGGTCATGATGTTTCTGAAAAAGTCCACGATAGGACTAACTGTCCTGAGTTTGTAACAGAAAATACGAAACACAGGGGCTTTCACTCTGAAATGTGATCTGAGGGTGTTAATAGCATCACGAACTGCCCACTGTATCGAGCTACCTTGGGACTGTCTGTAAGGGCATCTTCAGACTTACAGCTTTGGCTTGGCAAAATGCTGGGTAACAATTAGCTGAGCATGGAATAATTTAAAGTCTGCCTGGCAGTCTCACTATCTTTAGTAGGAGAACTTTCTTTTCCCCTTCCCCTTCAGGTTGCAATATGACCCTGAAAAAAGACTTTTCTCCACTCTGTCCCCACCCATCCTTATTGTGCAGAACTAAATGAGGTTCTTAGAGACTTAAGTGCTTGCAATTGCAAATCTGGAATGAATGCAAAAGCATTACACAATTATTAAAGTAATAGGGTTCATGCCTTGTGATCTGAGCAATCCGATGTTCTCGGCCAAGTCGGTGAGCGAATACAGGATTACCAGGGCTACTGGGATGCTGGTGTTTGTAGCCGTATGGTGACTCACCTGTGTATCTTAAAACTGTTCCTCCTTTTCACCTGCCTCCTCCCCTTACTGAAGTGTTAGATGACTGTTATTGTAATCATACACCTGTATCATAGATCAGGAAATTGATGCTATCGATAACAGCTAACAAAATTAATCTGCATTTGCCAGCAGACCTGCTTTCCTTGTCTGTTCGTTTGTATCTCTGTTACGTACCTGGGTCTGATCATTCAATTGTTGCTTAAAGATGCAAGGGCAGCTCTTCCCTGGGAGTATGTAAGAGAAATGAATTGGCTTGAAAAATAGTTCTTAGATCTCTTAGTTGCAGTGATGGAAATGACAGGTGAGTTGCTACTGTCCACATCACTCCCTTCTACCAGATAGATCTTAAATTGGAACTGTAATTTCTGTTTTAGTCTCTTCCAGAATAGACAAATATGATGATGAAACAAATTTTTCAAAAAAATATCCCAAGGCTGTAAGCGAGTCAAAGAACCCATTCCTAACCTGCCAAGAGAGAGACAGAGAGAGAGATTCTGGCAAAACAAAAGCGTTTAAAATGTCTGGAACCACTTGAACTTCTCTATCTTATATATGGAATGAAACAGCATACAGGAAATGTGCTGAATCACTCGCTGTCCCTTAATATACCACTATATAAAAGGTCTTTGCCCAGACTCAAGTGTCTTCATTTTACAGGCAAGCAATTAGCTGAAAGGAAAACTGTAAAGCATGTCTTTCCCATTCCACCTTTGTACATTACTATATATTCAGGCTGATGGAAAGAACCTGACTCAGAATAATTCATTAGCATTTTAAGGGTTATATAGCATATACATACTGTTAACAATTGAGCGAATCAATGCATTCTAAGCACTATAGTGCTTTTTATATGGTGATTTGCCAGAGTGGTCTAAAATACGGCTTTCACTCTAAGATCGCAAGTCCAATAAACCCTGCTATGTTACAATACTCCACTGTAAATACGAGTTATTTTTTTTTATTCAGTTGAACCCATAAAAATAACAACTACACCCTACTGATTTGCCAGTACTGACACTGGCCTTCCTCGGTGCGGAGTTGTTCCACCTTTCTGCCCTCACTTGCCTGATCCGCAGCGCTGGTRCTCTGTGTTTGGCTCACAGGAGCGCAGCAAAAATGGAAGGAGAGCATGTATGTGGGAAACAGCAGCGAGTGTTATGCCCTATAGCTTCAGCAGCTCTCCTTCGATGAACAAACTGTGAATTGTTTGTGGCGGTAAACCAGGGAGCCTGCACCTCAGCTAAGCTGAGATCCACGGTCCTGAGGGAGTCGGGGTGCACCAGGGAGTCTGGTTCCAAACCACAGCAGTGGCAGGACCCCGCTATTGATTTCAGCGGGAGTATGTGCAAAATTACACAAAGTAGATTGTAAGAACTGATAAATAGCGTTCACGTAAGAACTTYGTAATGGTTCTGGATGGCTAGTTGGAGATATCTTAAAGCAGAAGCTTCTGAACTGTTTTTTTTCCTCAGAAAGGAACATCCACACTGACAGCTGATTTTCAGACCTTAACCTAYGTCTTGGTACATATGTATTACGTATTGCCTGATTTCAGGAGCTGTTACAGTGGGTGTMTAAGATGTGTTGTAGGCTATTCTTACCTATCTGAACTTCTGAGGTATTTTTATTAGGGGGAGGATGGAATATTAGTGTGATAAATATCTAGCAGCTTTTTTGAATTATAGTATAAAAGGTGCAGAAGTGGAATTAATTGAATCTTATATTTTATGACCATGCACATTTTGGACTTCTTTCCAAAATCCGCACTATCAACAACAACAAAAAAAAAAAAGCTGAAATCAAACTGGAAATGTTTGCTGTAAAAATGTATAGGAATTAAGAAACCTTCTATAGCTTTCAAGT
>NW_028186490.1:2666718-2701835 GCF_003343005.1 Rhea americana
TTCTCAGGTTGAGAAATATATAAACTCCTATGCATTTTTCCTTTTACCTCTTAAGCTCTTTAATATCTGCTTATTAAGTAAACATTAACTTAGAGACATCTGCCTTAATCACTAATAAGGAAGTAGAAAATGGGAGCTCTCCTTCCTGGAATAAAAGGAGGGATCCATAAGCGAACTGTGTTTTATTTTGTGATGCTTAGAAAACTGCACATTTAGCATATCACTTTGCAGAGGTTAATGCTGACTGTCACTGGAATGAGCTGATGAAGTAATGATTAATACAGTCAGTGTTTGCAATTGAAACTCCCTGGTAAAATACAAATAAACCAAAAGACGACTTAAGATGATTACACTTTAAATTTTCAGTTGATAAACCCAGGAAAAATTAAGCGGAATTCTTGCTATTTTTCAGTATTTTCCAAGCGCACCCTCTCACTCGTTCTTTTCTTTTTAAACAGAAAAAAAGTAGTACAACACAATTTATCTTGATCTCCTTCAAACTTTTTAAGCAAAATGATCTGTTCAAAAAATGAAATAAAATGGACTTTTGTTCATTGATATACCAATGAGATTCCATCACTTAGTTAATTTATATGGTGGACAGGTTTATAACTGCTAACTTAGCATCATGTCTTACAACAATTATTAGAAAAAAAAATCTTACAAAAGTGGGCAGTAAATTTAAGTGCTTTCTAACAGCTGCCTTGAAAGGCCATAACCCCATATCAGATATTCAATAAATCCTTTGTTGCGATAGTAAGCGATTACATCATGCCAAAGACTATTTTAATTGTTCAATTTGGATATTAAATGCCAGGTGATCATTGATTTCCCCCTCTTCTCTCCCCCCTCACTATAGCTTTCAGTGTTCTTGCTGCTGAACTTACTTTAAATTAACAGCCAAAACTCCAATTACTAATACTCACAAACTATGTCTAAATCTGGTTCTGCTCTCAGGTAAAGTGGAGGCAAAAGGAGTTGCTCTGTTACATAAAGTACAGCATCTACATCAGTATTTGTAGACTTGGAATATTAAGCAGTTGTTCTACGTATTTTTGATTCTTAAGAGTAGGGCTAATGAATAAAATACAAGGAGGAGTTAAAGTCATGCTGAGTCACAGAGCGTTGGCATCGAAAAATGCCCAGTAGCCCCTGACACTCGGTGAAAACTCCCTGACGCAGGGCTATGGGAATCAACATGCTGCCCAGAGGGTCTCCGAGTCCTGAGCGGGTAGAGAGCAAGGACTGCCGCTCACAGCAAAGTCGGGTATTCACAGCTCTCCAGCCTAGCAAATAGGACCCAGGCATAATTTAGGAGGACTTCTACATTTAGTACTCATGTAAAGAAACATCAAAATACTACTGACAAATTTCAGACGTTGTTGTCATAGCTGGCAGCCCGCGGGCCTAGTATGTTTTATCTCCGTGGGAAGAAACCTTCTCTTCTTTCTTGCGCTCCCCAAAGTTCTTAAGTACCGCTGCATGTCGTCTTCCCATATTTATCACAATTAGGTAAGAGAGATGTACTACAATGTTTGCCTTTTATTCCTCATTTTGGCTTCCTTCTCTAATGCAAAGTAATAGACCTGAATGCCTAGTGTGCTAAAAGAGTCATATTTCAACAACACCCTAGGCTGTGTGTCTGAACAGCAGGTTCTTCCTCTGTTGTTGTATTGAAGTGAAGTGCAAYGGCTTGTTTTGTTCAGAATATTTTCTGTCTGATTTTGCCTGTCTTTGTTTTCATCACTCTRTGCCAGAACTTCTGGGCCATAAAGCTTAAATAAGGGCACTACCAGCTCTGTGAGACTGTGCCAACTACAGCAGGAGCCACTACAGCCACTAATCGTGTTTTCTCAGTCAGAACTAGTGTCACTGAAGGACCCCTTTAAACTGACGTTCTCTTTCTTTCCCTGTGTCAGAAGAGGTTACTCCTCACCTGGAAATATTCAGTCACTACAAAAAAAAAAAAAAAGGGCTTGCATGTCCTAGCCATGGGGAGCACTGAAATGTGAGTGCTTCCATATACAGAATGAGGCTCCCAGATGCTAGATTTAGTTACAGGGTAACTCCACTGATGTTAGGGAGGAGCTTGTCCCTTTGAGTTGTTCTCTTCTGAACTTGCACTCTAGGATAGAAGACATAAGTAAGGCCATATTAGATATGTCTGTCTGTAAAAAGCCTGATCCGAGACTGGTGGGGTCATTGGGAATCTTTCCAATGATTCTGGTGCTCTTTGGGTTGGACCATAAATGCTTTCAGTTGGGAAAGTGACTCGGAACCTGGTCCTAAAAGTAATGTTTCCAAGGTTAWTGAGGCAATTTGCTTCAGTAAAAAATAACGTGAGATGCTAGAAGACTTTGTCATTAACTTTAACACTGCACAGATGAATCTTTTGCCTTATGAATGAAACGAGAAAGATGTGAGCCTGTGGAATAAGGTATGGAAGATCAGAATTTAACCCATTTTGTTTTCTGGCTGTGGCTCACTGTACTGCTCTGGCTGTGCAAGATCCAGGCAGAACTTTGCACGCAGCTGTTACTGAGAAACTTTCCCTGTCCATTCTCCTTAGTTAGTTATGAGTATTTTTACAGCTTAGAACTTACTTATCAGTCCTGAGTGTGTGCTTGGGCTATGCTCTATAATACGATTTCCTCTCTCAGTTGCTGTATTTCTATCTGAGAAACACAGAAATGAATGAACATGAAAGTGTCTATTAGGTGGGATCAAAAGCACTGTGCATCATCAGGAAATAAGGTAAGAATGAAATGAAAACATTTCTTAGGGGCAGATAAAATGGCTTACAGAGGTTTCACACACTAATCCAGTCAACCAGTACTGTGATTACTGTAACCTTTACAGTGCAGTTTGACAGGTTAAAAATAGCAAGAACACTGACATATATTTGTATTATTATTTAGGTTACTTAAACTGCTGTACTTCAGGAATACTTCTTAATCCATCAGAATTTTAAAGCGTAACTTTAGTTCTGCTGGGAAAATATCTTCCCTGATACCTATTAAAATCTCATGCTAATGTTCCCATATATTTCTAAGGCAAATATAAGCAAAATAATCCATTAGTATTCAAAGAGAGAAATGTAATTAGGAATAAAAATGTAAGATAACTGCATCTACCTCCTCAGAAAGAGCTGTACATTAAAGAACAGGATGAAAATGTTTGTTCTTAAAGCCTTTTTACTGGATAATTTCTAACAGAATTCCTTGCTTCACATAGCTGTCCCAAAGAAAGTAAGGGCTATATTTATCTTCTGCTCTGAATGTCTGAACTTTGTGCTGTCRTTCAGCAGTTCCTCTTGGATAAAATACATCATCATTTACTCTATTAGAAAATAAATGTATGGATGTATTATGGAATTTGCATTCCATTACCTTGGTTTGCATGCCATAAAACATTTATTACACCCTTGGGCTACAGTCTTAATAATGACTGGGTGAAATGCACTAATGTGGTCTTGGCCTTGCTATAGAACAAAAGATTAATGCTCTTTGATGTCACCCAGCTAATAGTTGTGCTCGCCAATTTGTCCCTTCAAAAGACATTACAGTCACATGGACAATCCCTGTAAGACTAAAGGGAGCAAAAAATGTTTCAGCCAAACCACACGCTCAAGCCCAGTTARCCAAATAAGCATTGCATTAGATTTTCATCTCTAAAAATAAAGGTACGCAAGCTTTCTTCAGCAAGGGAAGAAAGATGTTCCATGTTTTATTCTCTCCTCTCCTATTTTGATTATACCTTACTGACATCAAGTTTAAAAAAGACATCAATATTTTCTTATATTTTATGGCAGATACAAAATAACATTTTAGTTAAGCTCCTGGAAGACATATATCAATACAGTCTACAATCCCAAGCCTCTCAAGCCCTTCTAATGTAATAAATTTCACTTGCCTCTGATAAAACTCTTGAATTTTTTATCTGCCTGCTTCTCTTTAGAGAGAAGAGGAAGTCTTTCCTTTATACTTAAGAGGCAACTTTTAGATCTGTAAACTGGTATGGCAAACACGTAGTTAATGTTGGTGGAGTTTACAGAAAACGAAGATTGCAATTAAACCATCCTATCGTGATGACAAAAGTTGCAACCCCTGTCAGACTTCCTGAACTGAGCAGTGGATCAATATTTAGATGACAGACAGTTAGAAAAAAACTATGAGGAGGAGACTTGTGGYGCAGGAGTCAACCGTCTTCCTAAGCCAGTGTCCCAGCAGGATGAAAGKGGTTGTTTGTGCTGTTTGACGTGCCAACTTTCTATGATCCTAAACTGAGAATAAGGAGGCTAGCTTATATGATATAAATCAGCAGTGTTATTTTGAAAATAGTGGAGTGATGGTGACTTAGAGCAGCTGAGTATTTGGACCAGATTGTACTGTCACGCTGTGCTATGTTCCAGTCTAGGGAAATGGCATCGTGCCCATTTGAATTTTCTAAGTAGTTTTGACAGGGGATGTTCCTGCCCCTGCAATTTTGTATTTTGTCTGAAATAGTTTTGCAATGTCCTTCCCAGTTGAAAACCAGCTGCTGTATTTCTAACTAGATGTGGTTGTGCTTCTGGAGTGAAGGAAGTCTGTAGGTTTAAAGTGAAGCTGTTTGTAATTATGTAATGTAAAGCACCAGATATATAATCAGTATGTACCAGCTTAAAATCTTCTCAGAACAGCGCACTGACTGACAGACCATCCAAAAGCATGCTTATATTACACAAAGAAATTCTTAAAGCTTTCAGAAATAGTAAAATAATGGTCATAAGGCAGTTCTTTGCAAGTAATGTGATTAACATAGCAGATGGGCAAAAGTGAACTTTCTTTTTCTTCCCCTTTTGTACTGCAAGAGAAAGAACAGTGTGTTATAACAGTTCAGGAGATATGGAAAGAGAGAGGAAACTGAGATTCTACAGTATCTTTTAATAAATGATTATAAAAAAGAGAGGGAAACTGATGCTTGCTGAACGGCAGGTTGAAATTGTGTTTTGTAAGTCAAGTATACAAAAATGTAGCAATTACAGTGTGCCTGACTCTCTGCAAATGAGATGACTAAGAGATAATCCAGAGTATTTTCCTTTCTCCAAGACTTATTTTGAAGTAAACGTTTTTAGTACTTCTCTAACTACATGGCAGACCTTATGTTGCTGTTTGGGTACATGATGCATATCAGATGTATGATGTGTGTGTGAAACGCCACGCATTAACAGAAAGGATAGTTATTGGGGTAAGTTTATTTAGATTGGCAGTTTTAAAGGGGAATCTTTACAAACCTTTAAAAGCCTGCACAAAATTTTAATTTAATCATTATATATACATAAAAAATAATAAGTTTTCTGTTCTATATATGTATGTCTTGCATTAAAAAAGCAGTAACTTCAAACCCCAAAGCCTGAAGTAAAATTTAACAGCACCAGCAATGCAGATTTGGGGACCTAATGTGGGAAATAACACGAAGTCCAACTAAACAGCAGGGAGATTAACTGTATGCATGCCTGGATTTTTTAATAGGCTATGAAGAATTATCTTTCTTAATCCTTTTCAACATGCCAGGTTATCCATAATGATTAGAAGACAATCAGATTGCAGCCTTAAAACCGCTACCAACACTGATGACTTGGTCAGCTAGGGTTTGCGTAGTAGCACAAGGCGTCCCCCGACCCAAAACTGATCTCAGATGGGTTGTATGTGCCATTTCTCCTGCATGGTCAGGTTTGTCTTGAAAGTCTCCCATCCAAGTGCTAGCTAAATGTGCCTCTCCACTCTTGAGTTCTGGTGGACTTAGAGTTGGATGTCTTGTTCTTAAAACCTGTTGAACAGTCTCTGCCTACCAAATAACCGTTGTAGGGAAGAATAAAGGTGTTAACTTCCAGGTACAAAGTAGACAAGTCCTCTCACATTTGTCCTCCTATATGAGCAGCCGATCTCTCTCAGCAGCTGTTTTATACTGGTTTCTGCTCTCCCTTCTGCTGTGTGATGAGTCAGAAGTTCTTCTGTTTTTCATTTATACCAGCAATATGTAACTGCAGTCTTACAGAGAGAGACCATGCCTGTTCTGCTCCTCTCCACAAACCCTTCCTACRATGGTGGTCAGATGTGACTACTGTTTGTGTGAGTTTGCTATATTGCACTGTGAAGCTACAGCTCAGAATCACAAAATATTTGCTCCATGAGTTGATCACTGTTTTTATCCTAAAGCTTGGTGGATAACACATATGTTGTTCAAAGTCAAGCTCGCATGCTTGCTCGCGTTCTCTCTCTCATGTACGTAAGTATGTAACTTGCACAGAGAAATATCTGTACAAGACACGTGTAACAATTAATGGACTACTACTAAACCAGCTTAAGGACTTGAATCAAAAAGTGCCATGACAGAATACAGAAGGTTGGTTGGTTGGGAGGTACCACCTCCTTATGACTTCTGTACGCTTCTCCAGCGGTACTCTCCTTTGGAGCCATTTCTCTAAAACAACTACTTTTCAGGCAATAGGCTACAGAAAATGTCCTACTAAATATATGTAAAATACTATTCTCTCCTCCAATCCCCCAAACCCAAAACTGTGTATTATGGTTAGTTCTTAATGTGATCTTACAGTATTTTCAACAGACTCCTGCCTCATTCAGTAAATAAGACATTTGTTTAACTTTCCCATAATTCGCATTCACTGTATGGCCACAGGCTTTATTTAAAAAATATCAGTAAATTATCATCTTCACCTTTCTCATTCATCATCTTAGTTTACACATTCTGGCATGGACAAAATGAAAACCAGAATTGTCCAGTGTCCATGTTGAGACATCTACAGCTTTGAATATTTGGCTTTTTACAAAAAAGAATGTAAAGTTTGAAACACAGCTCTAGTCAATACCATGCGCAGCTTGAATTGGCCTGCACACCTGGCCAATGTTGATCACTTGATGAGTAAGGACTATGCAACTAGTGCCTCCCTCTAAAACCTTGAAGTGGCTTGTTCAGCATCACATAAAAATTCTGTGTCAGAAGAAACATAAGATCCAGTTCTTCACAGTGACATTCAGTGGCTTTAGCCATAAGTACGCTTTCTGTGTTCTAGCTAGTGGAGCATGTGAAGCAGGAATGGCCCACACAAAAACTTTGCTGTCCTAAGCAGGCCCAGAGCAACATCTGAATAAGGCACTGTTTTTATGGAGTAAAACAGTATACACACAAGAGGAATTGAAATAAGGCTGCGTGGCCAGTTTGGTTCTTCATTACCTAAATTTTGATYGATGATTTGGAACTTGGAAAGGTGACTTTAAGTGTTCCACATTTAAAAGAAGGAATGCTCACAGCATAACTGCTAGCTTATCTTCAAGGCATCTCAGATTATCATATCAACTGCACAAATTCTACCATTTAAATAATCAAGCAAGTGGTTGGCAAGGAAGGTTGTTTTCCTCTCTGTACAGTAGTAGTCTTTGATAAAGTTTGTTCCAACTTTTCTCTAAAGATTTTCATGGACAGCTACTGAAAGGGGAGGYGTTGAGACCCAATATTAGGCTCAATTTGAAGGATGTGAACTGTAGCTTTAAGCTTTTCTGCCTTGTAAAACTAGCCTCTTGGCTATACCTTTATCGCTTCCTCCTCCCACAATCCTATCTCCTCTGTCTCCCATCAGCTGTTCAGAGCCCACAGTGATTGCTGCTCATGGTTTGTGCTCTGGTTGGAAGCACACATCTGCACTGCCAGGCCTGTGAGGCCCTTCTGGTAACAGAGGTGTGAAGGGGGCATGCAAGAGCGTGCATGTGAATGGCCTGGGGTAAGTGGATCATGGGTTATACATTGCCCAGTGAGCAGAAAACAAATTGAATGGCAGTTCTTGAAGCATATGTCCCGTGGGGGCAAACAGTATGTCCCCTGTAATTGTAGGGTCTAATATGATGCATATAGACAACAATGATAGAGTTAAATTTTCAAAATTAAATTCTTTCTTACGCCTTACCTATAAAGCCTACTGCTATTTCTCAGTCAGCTTTGAAGTACCAGGTCTTAAAATCTCTTCTCCCTCTTTCCTACTGGTTATTCCAACTTAAAGGATTCATATTATTATTACAGAATTCACTGTCTCCTAAAATGGAGACTTGCTTCGCAGAGAAAACATCTGTCTAACATTCATTCATAGCTGGAAAACAGGAAATTCAAAAAGCAGGATGGTTTACTAAACTTTTTCTGCTTAGGCTATCTCAAAGAAAGAACTTCAGTCCTTATGGTATAGCTCAGTCTAAGAATAGTAACCTATTATCTATTCATAGCCAGTAATGATCATTTGCAAGCGCTAACCTTGCTTTTCAGTACAATGAGCACTGACTTGGCATCACTACACAGCCCAGCACGTTAATAGCATCACCGTTTAAATTGGGGGAAATCTGTTCATGGAGTGTCTGAATTTGACACAGCCTTTGGTTTAGTAGCCATTGAGTTCAAGGAACTTCAGCATGTTGAAAAAGTTGGGAAGTGGTAAGTAAAACCATTTGCTATATGGTTTCTACTAATAAGTTCCCGGATACTAGAATTACTGCTAGGAGGTGCGTGAGCATCTTGCTTGCAGACATGAAGACAGAATCCCCTTTTCTATGCAGTAGGTAATTTTCAGTGTACTTCATAGATCATAACATTGAATTTTAACAGGCAGATTCTGAGAAAGCGGGCATGGACATATGTGGTTTTTTTCTCCCTTATGTTTGTAAATTGGTGACACCTGTCATTTACTTCATTCTACGGATGGAAAGACAGTTGAATACCCAGTGCAGCTAGGGAAAAAAAAAGGCACTGTTTCACTGAGTGCTCAGCACTTTCCAATAGAAGGATGAGATGTAGGTTACCTCTAACAGGTTATCACAGCAAATTTTAAAAAATCCATCTCCTGCAATGCTAACATATAATACACAGCCTCCTAGCAATCTTGTGCTAAGCATTAACATAGAGATCATACTTTGAAACTGAGGAAGAAGGGCTTGCTATAAGGAACAAGTACATACAGTTAATTGTTATTTCAGGAAGTCATACATACTTTGTTCATTTCAGACTACGGTGCATGCTGGTTGTATCTTTCAAATGMTTTTTATACAATTAATTACAAGATGTTCGTAGCTTGCCTATGTTTCTGGTAGGAAAGGTATGGTTATCTTTGCTGAGTCAATTCTCTTCCTTTCAAAAATCTTAAAGAATGTTATGGGATCATTCTTTTAGTAGTAGGCTCTTTGTTATGGGAAGCTCTACAGGATGCTGTTCTGTGCAGCTCTTTTGTTTGATACGTATGTGAGAACATTTGAGACTATAATGGATTTATTAATGTGCAGATGGCACTCAGCTGTCTCTCTCTCCTATCACACCGGAAGGTTTAATCTCTTTGCTCTTGTAGAACCAGATCACTTGGGAGGCTAAAAGGCAAGTTGGACCAACCTCAATTCAGATGAAATGGAATTTGGATGGATGGGGGGTAGTTCCTAAAGATTGTAACTGACAGGGCAAATGCTCTCTCTGTTTTCAGGAAGTATGTCTGTATTTTTATTTTTCTTTGGCAATCAAGAATGCTTTTGTGACTTTCTGTACTTTTTCCATCACTATCAACTTGTCTGTGCAAGGCATTGGGGGAAAAAAAAAAGGCAGAACATTGCTATCTTAAACTTCAAGATGAAATGGCCAATTTACAGCAGGAATAAATCTATCTCCAAACGCAGAACAAAGCATGCAGAGAAATCCAAGAGTTGTCATAGTGGCCATGATTTTCTTGGTCCTAGAGGGCCATTATCTCAATGAAAAGTGAAATAACTAAGCACAAAAGACCTTAGTAAGTCCCATCCATATTGCAGCGAGGAAGGCTGAAAACTGCTGGAAGCATGACAACCAGTGTTAAAACATACCTTAGTTCTCAGATTCACTCTCATTCAGGATACCTAGTCAACTTGGAGCAAGTAAAACTTAGACTTGACCCTCATCTATATGAATCAGTGTAATTCCATTGTAGTCTGAAGATTCAGCAGTTTACAAGGCTGTTCACTTCTCTTTTATTGATGTGTGCCATATGCAATGTGTTCGTATATGTGTGTGTATATATGCACGTATATAGATATATTTATGCATATATATATATATATGTGTGTGTGTGTGTGTGTGTGCACACATATATATACAAAAATCCAGGAACAAAGGAGTAGAGTTCAAGAAAGACTTTGAAAGAATAGGAGACCCTTCTCCTACCTGGCACCTTCCTCCTTTGCAGGTGATCAGCTGATGATGTGTGCAGTGAAGAAAGACTCACTGCATGAAAAACTACAGCCTCCCACAGTTCCTGCCTTTCTTACATTTCCTGCCAGAGCAAGGGGATGGAAGGTTTTCAGTTTGATGTTAACGTTATTTCCTTGAATGATTTTGTTGAAGTGCTGAACGTACAGTTTTTTTGCTAGCAGCCTTTGGATTTGTGAGTTGCCAGTCCTGGAGACACTGTTTGTTATGCATTTTCCTCCTAATTTCCCTTCTTGATCCTCCTGCCTTCAAGCCTTTTTTAAAGTCTTTCCCTTGCTAATACTTGCTCTGATGCTAACTGGTGGTAGGAGGCTATGCAGCTGTGGCACTGTAGCTTCCCTTCGGATAATGCTGACCATGGACTTAACAGCATGTGCCAGCTCAGCACATCTTGATAACTCATAATCCCTGCTATAGGTTTTTATAGTTTGTCTGGTCTACTGTAAATCTTTAACTCGGTGTCATCAACAGAGCTCCTGATCTGATTCACAGCACGGGAATTAAGCTCTTATCACACTGTATTTAAAAAGGACACCATTTATGGTGTGATATTATACAAACAAAAATAAAGCCTGAAAATAGTGAATCATAGAAGAGCATCAAAGGTCATGTTATTATTTGGAGTCTTGTTAATTAAGCCAAGTAACTAAGAGAAGGGCGGGGGGAGGAAAACCCACCCTAAACCCACATGCAAGACAGCATTCAGAAGTACAGGCAGGTTATGTTATCTTTTTTTACTGACACATCTGTAATTTGGGGCAATTTAGTTTGTAATAAGAAAGCAGTTTTGCTTTTGCTTACTAAAAGGAAATAAGGTTCTGCAAACACTTTTTTTTTTCCTTCTGTGTGTTGTTGTGAATGTGTAACTTCAGTTCTGTTGGTAGATAGTCCTCAGTCCTATTGCTGTTGTATTTGTTCTCAGCTAGAGACAGATTCTGTCCCTCTAAGGGGAATAGACCTTGGGGGTTGGGGGGGGAGGAAATCATTTTTGATGAAGCAGAAATTAGATAAGTCATGCTGTAAAAAGAAGCCTACTCCAAATCTGTCTGGTTTCTCAATAAAGATCACCAATTTATAAGAGGCAGTATTGTCTGGTAATAAGGACACTAAATAGGGTACCAAGAGACCAGAACTTCATTCTGTCTCAGTCCCTGGCTTTTCATGGGCCTCTGTGCTGAGGTTTCACTTCCCTGTGCTTTTATTGTGTTGTGTTGTGTTATCCTTTGTCAATCTTGCCCACTTCCAGTGTAAGGTCCTACGAGACTGCCTCTTGCCATGTGTGTGCACCACAGCTGGCCTGGTGGAAGCTCTAATGACAGGATGCTGCAATAAAGTTTATTTGATTCTGGGGGGCTCTAGCATAAGACAGAATCACTGAATTGTTTCCAGTAAATCTTATTTTAAAATGCATGATCTAACTTTTTTCATTCATTCCAAACATTTTTAATTTGTGCGTGACCAAATATAAATGTTTTACCTACATGCGGGATGTAACAAGAAGTTGATTTTCATAGAAGCCTATTTTTTGTTATATCATTTGCTAGCATGAAATCCTTTGATAAATAGTAGATTCACTAATTTTATAAGACTAACTAAACATTCTCAGTATACAAATATGAGTCAATACAGAGGCCTGGTTTGAGAAAGTGCAAACTCTTTGGCATTTTTTTTTTTCGAGAAATTAAACATGTAGGGATCTTATATTGCATTTTTCAGCAAATGATGGTGAAACTATAACTGCTCCTCCAGCTCTATTTTCCCTGAGAAAATATAGCTTGACTGATCCACCTATCCCATAAATATGTAAATGCTCAGAAAAGTATTATTACTTTATACAGCTCTCATTCTCCCTAGCTTGGTCATTTTCATGCTCAAATTCCCAAATTGCAAAAATCTGGCAAGTAAAAATATGTGCAATTGCAAAGTAATCGCAGAGACACTGAATAATGTGGTGTTTGTAAGAGAGGAGACTGCACAAAGACCAAGTTGCACAACCTCTCATCTGTATGTAACTAGTTGACGATACCAGTAGCTACCATCTGAAAATTGTTCTGTGAAGCAAGTTAGTTATTTTAGTTCACGTCCAGAAGAGCTGGCAGAGAGGGGACAAGTACTCTACTATTGGTACTAACTGGTCAGTTATTTAGCTGGCACAGGTCAGCTCCTAGGAGGTTTTCCCCCCGCCTTTGGCCATGACAGATGCACACTGGCACACAGAATAGCGAGTATGATGTCTTTGTCTGTCTGTTGTGCCATCAGTCCAGGATTTCAGTTTCTTTAGAGGATGATTTAGGTTCTTACATTCATGCTAAAGGTTCACTTGAGAACRTTTGTTTTGCAGTTTGAATTGTAGAGATATATTTTGTCACTAAAATAACTTCGCTGAAAATTTGGCCCCATTTAACCTCACATGCACATTTTTACCATAGTAATGTCAAGATTAGATGATGTAGCTTTTTAATTTGTCATATATATTGCCTGACAATATCTACAAAATCGAAACACTTAACAGCATAATGCAGTAGTCTAAATTCAGTGACCTATCAGTGGTGTGATACATATAATCTATAGCACTTTTGTCTGTATCTCTAAGGCACATTGGTGCCAATTGATCCTAGCTAAGGAGACGCAGAAGGAAAGACAGCTGCTTCTCTGGTATGCATTTCTTCTAGCCTTAGGACACAGCAAACCTCTGTGTGAACTCTCTAATGTTCAGACCCCGCTGATCAGAAGGGAGAAGATCCAGTCGTTCCTCACCCTCCAACCATGCTGAATGTGTACAGGTTACTAGAGTAAGGGCAGTCAGGGATAGGGTAACTGCCGCAAGGCTAGTGTTGCCTGGAGACCAGCATGGTCACAGGTACTCTTTCCCATCTCAGTAGCAAAATCCATCCATTTAGAAGCGCTAGTACTGACAAATACAAGATTTCTAACATACCTTCACAGATCTTTTTTTTTGAAATCTACTGATAAGGGCTATGGCTCAACTTGAGGCTTCCAAGTCCYCTCCAGGAAAGGTTCCCATCAGGAAAGGACAGAGATGTAGATAATTTTTTAGCTTGTTACATAGTCTTCATAATTCCAAGCCATTTTAGCCATAACAGGGACAACAACTGTTACGATCGATACAGAAACTAATTTCTGCAGTAGAAAAAGGGTACAGATTATTTGTTAATGCATGTTGGCTGGCTAAGTGCTAAAGCTCTGTCAGTACTTTGGCAGCATCGTTGCACGACTTATCTTTATTATAGCAACAAATTAAAAGAAAAATTCTATAGGTTAGGGCAGATCCAGTTCTCTTCTGTAATAGAGAAACTATCTAATGATTATGATTTCCAAATTCCAATGTGTTTTTCTGTGCTTTCTGATTTGATATTTCAGTGTGCTGTCACTTGAAATTAATTGCAACTAATTAAAAATGATCCAGTTAGGACAACTGGACAATAGTGCTCTGGAGATTGCTTCATTCCCAGAGGTTTTAGTGGCTTGCTGCTGCACTGGTTCAAGTCTTCAGAAGAGAACATACATCATAATGTCATTTTACATTGTTATTTCTCTGAAAGCAGCAATTTAAAGGAGTCTCCAGTGAACCTTGAGCAACTTTGCACTAAAAAGAAAAATGTTACTCTTCAAGATCTGTAAAATATAAAATATAGATTCAAAGAAATCACTTGACATGAATAAGTAGCATTAAATTTGTGCCATTATTTGCATGTAATATGTAATGTTGTAGTAAAAGACTAACAAAGCATTTAGGCTGCTGTGGGGCTCATTGATTTTCTGCACCTTTGTTCAAACTAGGTCAAAAACAATGTTGATCTTATTTTATCACACGTTTTCCTCACATTTGAGACTTATGTCTTAAAGTGATATAACACAGTTTAAACCCACAACATATTGTGACCTACAGCACCTATTTAGAGAGAAGCAATAGTCTCGTTTTGGTTTAAATTACCCTAACCAAGCAGCTGGGTAATGTGAACTAAATTTCAGAATATATAGAGGGTCTGTTTTTTTTAGTAACTTGGGTGAGTTGGAGGCTTAATAGAATAAGGCTTGCTTTCATGTTAGGGTGAAGGCCAGTCATCTAAAGAATTATTAAAATGAACCTTGTAACCAGTGCAAACATGTGGCTCTAGCCCCACTAAACAGCTCATTTGATATTCTGCCTCACTACTATAAGCAGAAGCATAGAGCCTACTAAAATTAGATTTTGTCCCAAGTCCCAGAGCAACAAATCTTAGTGGCTATACAACCCATACTTAGCAAACTTTATTCTGTGAGGAAATATAGATGCAGAATTGAAGATCAGTATAGACTAAGAGAGGAAAAACAAGCTAGAGGCTATTTTTAGGTACTGATGAGGTCCTTAAACAAATCGTATATAGTCCTGACATTTCACATTGTTTCTCCACTGAGAAACATATGTTTTATCATTGAAAACAGCTTATTTGTTACACTGTATGATCCTTCCTCCTATTACAGTACAGCTGGAACATCACCTCTTCTCAACATACTTTGCTTTTCTTAATTCATCTGATTTCTGAACAGGACCATCAGTCAGTCTTTGAACAGGTTTGATTCAACACTGTGTTATTCATTTTTACATTGCCGTAATGGCACAAAAATCAATGGAGTTGCACTGACATACAAATGTAATGCATTGGCAGATCAGACCAAGTGAGTCTATTTTGCTAGTGAGACCATTAAGAATGGTTTAAGAAACTTCAGCAATGAGAGAAACAGCAGTTTTTCATACATATAATCCATCAGGCATTCTAATATGTGTGCTCATACTAATGGAGAATAAGTATATTCTTGACTTTCCTGTCAAGAAACTTTTTAGGAAAGTTTTATTTTAAAATGTGTAATTTTCATTGTAAAACAGTAATCTCTGATCGTTTCTCTGTCCAAATAAATGCCACACAAACATACATGCTAATGGATAAGCTACAGAGCCAAAAAACCCAAAGACAAAGCCCTGATCCCACTGAGGTCAGCTGCAGTTTTACCTCTGACTTTGCTGGAGTTAGGGATTTATCCTAGGGGTCTCCTTTCTTTATTTTACCCCAGCCCAGCTGCTCTAAGCAATGCACACAAGGGCATGCCTCCAYGTAAGCATGGCGCATTATCTGCTTCATTAGATCAACACAAATTGCTCAGCATTTTTATGGGACTATCCCAATGTCCTCTTGCTAAATGCAAAGTGAGATTAAGCAGACCTTACTTGCACTGTGTTCTGTGCATGCAGAAAGTCAGGCTTTGGCAGGCTTCACAGGAGAGAGAATGAGTTCCAGAGAGAGGCAGTAGGAATGTTTTGTCCATCAAGATGTTTGAACCAGACAATAAAAGCACTCCAGGCAGTTGTAAGTTATAACCACCAGAAGATACAGAGAAAAAGGCAGTCTCAGAGATAACTGAATCCTAGACAATGTACCTTGGATAGATGATAACTCATGTCACTGCTGCTGCAGTTGGTTTTTAAAAAGTAATCTTTTTCTATTCAAGGCAGAGAAGAAAATCACTAAAACAAATAAATGACCTGGTGAAACTTAGAGAAGCCTCACATGCATTAGCCTTTATTTTGCTGGTAGACAGATATGTTTTGCTCAGAGGRATGGTAACATATCACAGAGTTAAAGAGGGAAATAGTAGTCTCTCTCTCTGCCAGTTTTGAACCTGATTCAGGCTGTGGTCAGACATTCACTGCAGAAACTGCAGTACTAGCTTAAGACAAACACTCTGTTGTTGTTGTTGTTCTTTTTTTTTTTTTTTTAACCTCTTCCCCTGCTAAAGGTTACTGCCCCCACAGCAGTGCAAAGTTAAGTGTCTCACGTCAAACAGCCGTCCATGGGAGGCTGCGCTGCCTTTGCTGGCTGCAGCGAGCTGGCTGAGGCTCACTCATCTGACCCAYGCTGCTGCCTCTGTGCAAACCTGGAGAGAGCAGCAGCAGCAGCTGGGGACCAGAATGAGAACCCRGTCACCCCGTCGCCAGTGTCTGACAACAGGTCTGCAGTGTGATCATAAGTAAAAGTTAACATTTTAAAATGTAATTTGTGCTAGATCCACTTTTCTGAAGATTTTTTGTGGCACGGGAGCCGTGTACTTCCACACCAGTTCTTGAACAGGACAAATTTCCTTTGTTTTAATTCCCCGGTTGGTCTTTCTGATGGAAGTCGTAGTTGGGGGAAGAAGTTTAACAGAACACAGTAAATCTGTCAGACCCGGCTCCTCCATTACTAAATTTAATGGAAGTTTAGCTTGAATAAAGACAGCATGGTTCATTCTAAGTTAAAGAACTGTCTTGTTACTTCTTGWTATTTCAGAATCACTAGGATTATCCTAGTGATGATCACTAAAATAATTTGATATAATTACATATACTGTAGATTCCGTTACAGAGAGAGAGATGGACAGGAACTGGATAGATGCTGTTACTGCATATGTGGTATTTCTRTAACTTTAATAAAAATGATAGAAGATAGTAGCAGAGAGTCCCATATTTTTAAACTTASAGTGTAAACCCTCTGGCTTTGCATTTTGGCAAACCAGTGACCAGAAATCTGGTTTTTGCAAACACCTTAAAGGTTTTACTCCATGGTCTCAACACCTGGTGTATCTCAGCTCCTGGCATAATTTAAACAAACAGGGCATGTAACACATTTCTCTCTCTCAGTCAAATAAAGCAGACTTGGTGTTCTGCCAATTCTGCTCTCATTTATTTGCTAACCCCAGGTTTTATTTATTCCCTGAATCATCAAGCACATTGCAGAGAGTGACAAGAGCAGACAATATTACATCTAATAGTCATATAATAATGTAAATAAAATATGGTAAATCATCAGGTACTGTACTTGCCTGTTTTTAACTGCCCCACTTCATTTTGTGCACAGGAACTAAAACTGTATCAAATGAAAAAGCTTTTTGCACAGACCAGAGTTAGAAAGACTATACCCATTGGATATGGAAGCCCTGTCATTTACATTAAGCAAAAAATACCTTTTACATAAAAATATACCTGGATGTAATACAAAATTTGCTGCCTGGGCCTCCTCCTATGCTCATTAAAGTCTATGGCAAAATCTCTTCTGCCATTAATGACTCAGAGATAAACCCAATATTGCTTAAGTGTAGGTTACAGTCCTGTCAGCAGTAACTGATGTGACGATCTGTGATTCACGGGAATCTTTCCAGTGTTGAATATGAGTTACTGAATTTTTGTGATCAGAGGGAGAGAGGAATTAAGGTTAAAAGGGGGGAGGAAAGCACTGTTTTGAAGTTGGAAAGTATGAAGGAGATGACTCTTGGTTCCCACAGAGGAGAGGAATCTGTGGTCAACAGACCATTGCGTGGATTAGATAGGCAGAACAAGCATGTAGGTGACAAGAAAGACTTACATTTGTTTTAAGTTTATGCTTTAATGAGATTTGTCTAGCTAAGATCTTGCTCAACTTTGCACAAGAGAGTTGATTTACAGCTTCACCAGATGAAGAATCTGAGCTGACAGGTCAGTTGCATGTCACTTCTAACTTTAAATATTGATGAAAAAAAWTGTATTTCTTGTATCTGTAGTATTGCTATTGAAATACATTTCTGAAAACTGATTCTGTGAACAGTTTTCAAGAGCAGCATGCAAATAATGAAGGGAAATGACTGCCTGAAGACTTTTGTTTACACTTTCTGACTACAATATTCACAAAACGCTTTCTTCTGTTTATTAGTTGGCCATTTCTGCTAGGTTAATATGGGCAAAGAAGAATCTGCAGTACTTGGGGTTGTGCCTTGCCCAAGTAATCGGGAAAGTAAATGGCTTCCCCATGATCAGAGCTGGAATCTGTGCCAAAATGACTGAGCTYCATTCAAAACCCCTTCTCATGAGTCATTTTGTGGCAATGCATGCTAAAAGAGATGGCAAAATACCAGGAGTAAAATAATCAGCACACCTCAGGCTGCTAATAATAACAAAATAAGCTTTTCCTGCTGTGAAGCTGGCTCCTCTGCAGAGTCTTCAGACTCTTGCATAGGAAGCTCCTGTAAGTCAAAGTCTGTATTAGGTCCCAAATGTATTTTTTTTCCTTTAAAATTGAACATTAAGAGCCCAGTTTATCTCCCGCTCTAAAATGTAAAGAAGCAGAGGGTTAAATTTCCCATTCATTAGCTAGTGCCACTGTGCTTTAGCATGAGTCTCTTGGAGAARGAGCGCCTGCAATATTCTGCATCTGAAATAGAATGAATGGTAGGGCACAGTTGCAGAGGCTGGAATTCAAGAATCATTGGCCTCACTACTGAAAGCCATGAATCACTGACTTGACTGTTCCAGATCCAGCTCTGGACCCCTCTGGACCCTAAACCCATCACAATATATCATTCCTACTGAAGCTACTCAGGCATTGTGCAATATATTCATTTCTGCTCTTTTCTACTCATGCATTATGCTCAGAAGACATTTGTGTGTGTGTGTGTGTGTGTGCCAATCTAAAAAGCAGCAGAGGGCTGAGACTCCTCACAGATTTGAATGGGGTATATACTAGAGAAAACAACTATTTTTCAACTTCAGCTTATCAATAGCTATATTGAGGAAGAGAGCAACTCCCTTTATTTCTGAGGATGGAACTCCTTCCTCTGTTATGTAGGCTGGGCAAAGATCATGGCCCTAAGAGGTTCTTCATGTGATTTATTCCATACTGACAAACACTTAAGTGGAGGCAAAGTTAGACCCAAAAGGCACGGAGTGGTGAAAGCTGGAACTGAAAAATAGCATGACAGTCAAAATTGCTGAGTTTCACAAGCCCCGGCTCTGACAGTGTTAGAAAACTCTTGGTCTAAAAGAATTCCAGAGAGTCCTCTGTGGAAACCCAATCCCATGGCTCGTGTGCTTCTTGAAGGCTTTTTTCTTTACTTCCACCAAAAGATACTGAAAAAAGCCTTGTGGACTCTGCTAATTGCTGCAACTCAGCAGCTCTTAGACAAAATGTTTTCTGTTTACAAGAGTTGGACTTCGCTATATCCTAACCCAAGAGAAATGCACTAGCATCTGCAAGTCAAGCTGGATTGGTTTTTGGTTGGGTCATGGACTGGACAGTGTCACAGACATAATGCTTCCTTGTTGGGGGAGGGAGTTTTKCAACCTCAGGAACTTTGTGAAGAATTAACTGTGGTGGCTCAGACAGCTGTTCCCAAGATCTCAGCTGTCACTTAATGAATTAGCACTTTTGTATTTACCTAGCTTGCTAGGCTGGTTAAAAGACTGACAAGCCTACGCCACTGTGTTACGTGCTGCAGGTTAAGCTAGGAGGAAGTGAATCTGGTTCCTAAGCAGATTATGACTGTTCCTACGCAAAAGTAAATGGGAACAAAGGACCTCCTTTTCCTTTCCAGCAACCACCACACTAGTGTGATTCATAAAGGCCAGATGCTATCTGATCTTGCTGCGGGAATCCAGTTAGGACACAGTCCTGATGTTGGGCCCCGAGTAATCAACGTCCCCCTGAGTGTCGCACGGAACTGAAAGCTACCTGGGCTGCTAAAGGGAGCACACATGACACACAGGAATAAGCTGTATTTGAAGACAAAGCTGTTGCTTTGATAATTGCTTTTCAGAGTAGAACTTCACTTTAAAGAGCTAGGAAATTGTCCATGGCTAACATAATTTTGCTGAGTAGTGAGCTATGTGAATATTATATGTTTACTGTATCTTCAATGGGCATAAAAGATTGTTTTTTTTCATTTCCTTATTAGATTTGAATTTGCAGATGTTAGTTTTCCCCTTGCTACTATGTATGATAAACTTTTGTCTCATGTTCCGAACTGTTTTTAAGATATCTATGACTGATTCATTGAAGCTGATCAGTCTTTCCAAGGTTGTGTGTTCAAGACCCCCTCTATAATCTAAATAATATAGTAAAACTGTTTCCAACACCTCTCTAAACAGCCAAGAAATGCAACATGATGTATGTGCTTTGTTCATCTTCTCTATATATGAAGATGCACTGATAAACTGATATTTTTTTTTGCTCTGGCATAAGAAATGACATTCAGAAGGAAGAAAAAAGGGAAGGGAAGGGAAGGGAGGGAGGAAAAGGAGGGTAGGAAGGCCTTTTCTACGTGGTTTTCTGAAACAAAAAGTCAAATTTAACTAATACAGTTCAGGGCAATAAAGGTGGAAAAAAATACAACAAACAACAAAAAAAAAGGTGAGCCTTGTTCTAACTTGCTTTTTTTCATAGTGTGCTGAAGAAAGTGTATATTTTTTCCAGTCTTAAATTAACTGTGATGATCCCTGTGCTTGCAGGGATTTCCTACCACTTTGTCTGAGGAAACTTTGAAGCCAAGAGTGCAATAACAAACTTTTCTTTTGTTTTCTACTTTTTCATAAAACAGGTTTAACTGAGAGTGTATCTTCCCTTCTCTTCAGTCTGGTTTTCCCTCTTTTTCAAACAAGAGAAAATTAAAGCTGAAAGATTGTATATGGCAGGCTTCTCACATCACTGTTAAATTTGTAAATCAGAAAACAAAAGAGGCTAACATAATTTTGCTGAGTAATGAGCTACGTGAATATTATATGTTTACTGTATCTTCAATGGGCATAAAAGATTGCTTTTTCATTTCCTTATTAGATTTGAATTTGCAGGTGTTAGTTTTCCCCTTGCTACTATGCACGATAAACTTTTGTCTCATGTCTCTCTAAATTAGAGGCTACACAGTCAGCTGGGATGAAAATGGAGGTGTYGGGCACACACTAGGGTTTTCTTCTTTGTGATCCAAACAGTGGCAATTGTACATCAGGAAAAACTGGTTTAAAGAAGTGATGTAGATCATAAAGTAGGCACCAATTTGTCACTGCATATGTGCATAAACCTACTACACTTCACAAGCCAAATGGCCAAAAAGAAAAGCAAGTAGCAGGAGTTTTCATCTCTTCTCATAAGCCCTCTGTTACCTTGGTATCTTTATTAAACTCACACTGCCATGCCACTGAATATATGACTGAAGCACATTCCACAACTTTTATCTTTCTCGCTATATTATCAAAGCTGTATCTGTCTTATGTTAATTCCCATGGTTTCTAAGTGCTTTTTTTTTGTAATAACATAAACTCTGCACGTTGTCTAATTATTGCTTCACCCTGTATCCTTTACACGGACTTTTAAAAGCATTCCAGATTTCAAATACAACCTTACAGTTACAAGGTGATAATCAACAACTTATTTCACACTGGCTACCAAATGCAAATGTAGTCATTTTTTTCAGTAGTTGTTACATACTCGAAACAAATTCAAATAACAACACCGAATCATAGAATCAGTAAGGTTGGAAGGGACCTCTGGAGATCATCTAGTCCAACCTCCCTGCTCAGCAGGGTCACCTAGAGCATGGTAGACAGGGTTGCATCCAGGCAGGCCTTGAAGATCTCCAGAGAAGGAGACTCCACAACCTCTCTGGGCAACCTGTGCCAGGGCTCCGTCACTCTCACAGTGAAGAAATTCCCCCTCATGGTCAGGCGGAACTGCCTGTGCTTCAATTTCTGCCCATTGCCTCTTGTCCTGTCACATGGGACAACTGAAAAGAGTTTGTCCTCGTCCCCTCGACACCCTCCCTTCAGGTACTTGTACACACTGATAAGATCCCCCCTCAGGCTTCTCTTCTCCAGGCTGAAGAGGCCCAGCTCTCACAGCCGTTCCTCGTAGGGCAGGTGCTCCAGCMCTCTGGTCATCCTCGTAGCCCTAYSCTGGACTCTCTCCAGGAGCTCTGTGTCTCTCTTGTGCTGGGGAGCCCAGAACTGGACACAGTACTCAAGATGAGGCCTCCCCAGGGCTTTGCAGCACGTTGCTCAGTAGGTTAATTTATTAAGTTGCACTAAACACAAAACAACAAACAATATATCTGCATAAAAAGTTAAGATGCCTTCTGCATTTTTTTCTGCATTTTTTAAAGCATGTTTGCAGTGTGTCTCCTTTCAAATAGCTCCCAAATAATATAGTTTATTTTGGATGATTGATTGTAGGAATCTTGTGCATGCAACCAAAACATATTTTAAATCATGTCTTCTTTTCATTTTTAAGGAATGGAATGATCTTTATTTTTTGACATGATTTATCACTTTGAGGCTAAACCAGTTATCTGTGTGGGTTCAATTTGTAGCTCTTTAAGCTGATAGAATATTATCATGACTTACTAAAATCAAGCACAGCTTCCTATTACAACTGTATCCCAAATGGAGTAACGAGTTCTTTTAATGTTATCATTAATTAATGGTATTTTTAATAAGTTGTCTGCTAAAAAAGTTACAGATCACGTGGTATTTTAGTACTGTAAATAAACAGTGGCTCTTATGTAAGTTCCACTGCCAAATACCTTATACCAAATTCTAAAAGAGTTTTTTTTATCATACATTGGTTAAAGTTTGTTCTTTGAGAGGACCAAATAATAATAATAATAAAACTAGTAAGTTCTTTTAAGGATCAGTTTGTCATATGAGACTACCCTTATCCTTTCAGTGGTTTCTTTCTACTGACCTACACCCCTACAGGGCATAAGAGTTAAAATGAACTATCAGAGGCATTCCTGCACTCTGAAATCTAGCCTATTACTTTTAAGGCTTTCAGTCATCTCAATTTGTCCAATCTGAAAAGAAATGGCCCATATAATTTCCCTTTGAAATGTACATGCACCAGACAATATTTGTAGTCGTATACTCTACACTGGAGTAAGGGAGTGGGATGGTTGATCAACCATCTGGGTATAAGCTGTGTGCTCACCTGTGTAAGGCTCAGGGATTTTTCTGAAACATCTGAGCCATAAAATGGCCAATAGGGGACTGGCGAAAACATTAAAATAGCCCTTTTGTGTTCTGTGCAGCTGTGTTGATATGTGACCCTATTTTACCTGATATGGTGATTTTCATAAAATTTTCTCTAATAATTCATGCAAGAAGCATCATACTTAGATGTGAAAAAGGTGAATTTTATCAAGTATCAAAATTTTAAATGTAAATTGAATGTACCAGGAAAATGACACATGGTTATGCTTTGCATGGAAACACAGGCAACCTGAATAATTGTTTGTCAGTCCGTCCCTCCATGCACTGAGCAGGTAAGTTTGCAATTAAAGCAGGATCAGTTCCTACTCTTGCCTCAAACTCCTCGTGTATCTTTGGACAGATGACAGTGTGTTTCTGCTCTTCACTTCTCATAAGTAACAGTGAGGCAATTTCTATTCTTTGTCTCATCTTTCTCAGTCATAATTATTTTTCCACGAGTGCTGTTCCTTACTAAGACTGGGTCTACATAKAAAACATTTTGGTGACATAGTTGTGTCAGTCAGAGATACTACTTTTTTCCTCCAATCCATTCCAATGTGACTGTACTAGCAAAACTTCTAGTATAKATTAACTTATCCCAACAAGAAGTCCTTCTGCCAGTTTTGCTTGCTCTACATGAGAAACAGGTTTATGTTGTTTCAACAAAGAATTCTTCTGCCTGCCTAAATCATATCCTTTCAAGGACATATTGCCAGTATACTTCCACCTTGACTTTACAAGTAAGTCTTTTTAAGAGTAGACATGTCTAGGAGATACTAGGACATATGTTTGCGGGAGGACTAGCTCAACAACACTATGATCTCACTAAGAGGCCATGCAATAGCACAACATCTTTTGAGAAAGGAATGGGAGGGATTTTATTCCTCATCAGTGACTCTTTTAGCCCTCTAATGACCATCACTAATGAGCTCCACAGATGTCTGTAGCCTCTCAAAGGTTAAGAAGCTTGTTATATAGGGCTTCAAGTATGGGAGTACTGGGAGTAAAAAGGACAGTGACAGAACGCGGAAAGTCTTTACAACCCCAACATCAAAAACACACCACAAAAAAAAAAAAAAAAAAAAAAAAAAAAAAAAAAAAAAAAAAAAAAAAAAAAAAAAGAGGAGATTCTTAAGAGTTGTCAGTAAGTAATATGACATTCTAAGTCATAAATTATCTAAAATCTTTAAAAGGATTCCAGTGGATTCCAGCAAACTTGACATTAGTACTTTTAGACTTCGAAATTAACATACTTACTGAACCATTTTATTAGTGTTTTTTTTTTCTAGTTAATAGATGTAGTTTAACAAAAAATAAAACTTTGTGGTCTACTTTTTCAAGCTGCCATTATATCTATCTAAAATAAGTCCAGCAAGTAAATTATTTTTGCAAATAAATGAAATCCATTTGTGGTTAGTTTAGTGTTTTCCTAAAGTCTCAGAACAGTCCAGGGAGTATTGTGCCTTTCCTTTTAACCAAACTTACTGATTGCTGTATGTCAGCCACAGGCAGTCTCTAATAATGTTTTTGTTGTGCTCTTACAATCTTATTAAGATGCATCTTAACCCACATTGGCTTAAAAACAAACGCAGGAGGCAGTGGTTCCTTTTAAAATTATTACCCCAAACATTTCCCTGGTGAAACATAAACACATATTAAATAACACGACATTAATAATTGCATAAAAGGAATGTTAAAAAAAAGTTTCAGGAGAGAGAATAAACCATTAATAAATTACTACATTAGTAAAATAGTTTGGATAATAGTTGAGATGTTTGTACTAAGATGATAAATGCAGCAGAAGTAAATCACTTGCATATATCTTCTTTTCTAGCCTTAGTTCAGACGCCTTTAGATCTACAAAGGTTGTAGATAATTTTTGCACCCACTCAGTCAATGACTGGCAATGTGGCATGTAGCTGCAGTCATTCATTCTGTCAGTCAGCAGCCCTTGATAATGTGCCTGTCAATATAATTCAGTGCCTGTTCAAGGAAAGTGACACTTTGAATAGTGGACACTTTTCAAAAGCATTCATACAGGGTCAGTCTCATGATAAATAAATATATTTTGTGTTTGGAACAAACAGGCAGTACACGGAAGCTGGAGTCTGAGCAAAAATATGCAACTATTCTGTAGGACATAGTAAGCTACAATAAAAAGTGAATGTCATAAATGCACCTTTATTTTTCATATTATATTAATTATGGAATAATGGATAATAATGTCTTCAGGATACTGCTTAGCTCAGTGGATCTCTGATCCATGACCAGGGGCCCTATGTACTACTACATCACAAGTAAGATATTAGAATACTACTACCAATAGTTCTTTAAATCCTATAAAAAGAAGACATGTATTTCCATTGCTGCATGAAAAACACAGGCAGCAATCTTTAATTACCATTAACAACATGCTAAAGAAAGTATTTATAAGGCATGCAGTGTTTAGCCTCTAGTTTCTATTAATGCAGTCTGAGAATGTGAGGAAGAAATATGAGATAGTGACAGGATTTTTAATAGTACCTCACCTTAAATGCATTTTAAAATATGTAAATCAATAAAAAAATTATTTGTAATAGCAGACTAAGAGTGCTGGTTAGCCTTACTGCTGAATGAAATGTATGCTACAAGCCCTATTACCATACATCGTGGGAGCTGTAGTTAGGATTAATCTGTCAAAAGGGATGGTTTAGTGTTGATGAATATGACATGTGACCATTAATGATGTTGATTTTATCTCCTGAGATTAGCATGATTTACTTCGGATGGATAATAATGTCATTTGCTTGATGCAGTAGATCTGTTTACGAGCTGATTAAATTGTAAGGCCTTGCTTCATTTCATGCTATTTGGTTTACAGCTTCATTACTGCAATCACAAAAGCTGTGGAAATGTCCCACATCCCATGTCACAATAAATCATTGTTTAAGATTGCAGCTATGTATTTTAGCATTTCAGTTTTGCATGGACCATGCATTCCTTAACAAATATGTGATTGGGAATACATTAACAGGATATTCTGGAACATACTGCCGCAGAAATGTAGAAAATCAGCCTGAATCTTTTAATTGAGATTAAGGAAGCACTTGAGTAATTAGCTGTAACAAATTACCTTATTATTTAGACAGTGAAGTAAATGTTTTTGTTGCAAGAATGATTATCATAAATCTGCAGAGAAGTGACAGTCAAACAACCATAAAGGAAACTTGTAAGCAAACTACATTTTCTGCCTATTACCTTTTACATTTGAATAAAATTTATCAGACACATACTCTAAAAAGAATGTATTTGTTGTTTAGGGATAGTATATGTAACAAGCTACACCATCTGTAACTACTGCACTGGGAAGAGTTTATATGTATATGTAAATCACAAAGAAAAAAGAAAGAATCTGTTAATTATTATGGCAAATACTGATTTTGCCATAGTTAAGGCTGTGTCAAAGTTTTTGTTATACACCCAGTTATAAAGAAGAAAGGAGAGAGGGAAGGTGGTCATCAGCCATCAGAGATTGTTGTGTACTAAAGTTTTGTACACAGGAAGGCAGACTGAGCTSTCACACCATGTAAATCAGAATTAGCCCCACTCCAATCTGTGAAACATTCTTGCAGTCCCAGTGAGAGGAGGGCCAAACTCTCAGCTGGGGAAGGAGGATGACTTTTTGTTGCAATGAATTTTTCACATTTCTCATAAAATGACRTTTGCTACTTTTATTGTACAAATGAAAAAATGGTATATTTATCAGTTAAATGGGGCCTTTCTGAGCTTGTGGTTTACCATTGATTGAATACGATAACTATAGCTAATTAAGTATTGGTTCATGAGCTTAATTTTAGTGAAAGTATTCATACGTTTAAAATGCATCCTTAAATAATTAGCTTAAAAGTTGACTGTCTTATTGAGAAAGAATGGAATTTATTTTATTTCTTTCTCTTTCTTTTTTCTTAAAACTCCCAAGTTAGTTCCTAGTGGATTTCATGGAAACATCTCAAATTACTTGCATGCAAGTTCAGCTGGGTTAAGTTCAAATATGGATTTGTTTATAGTGGATTTGTGAACTTTTCCCTTAGCTTTTACCTAGCACAAGTCCACTCTACAACTCAAAACTTCTCTGTTGACAGAAGAACTGGCAATTCCAAGAGGAACTATACCCATGTATAGTCATATCTGTATGCTATACCTATGTGTCATGTCAGGCTTCCATGGATTTGCAGATGTGTTATAGCAATGACCATGGTCAAGATTTTCACAAATAACTTATGATTTGTCTGTCTGTACATCCACCTTGAGACATTTTGCAAAGCCTGTTTTTGTTTGTTTGTTTTTAATGGCTGATGCATGAAACTTTCTGAAAACTGATTTTTTTCAGGAGAGTTCATGCTGTAGATTTGGAAAGAGGGGCCAACTCTAATGCTTGCAGTTCAATTCTGTCTGGTGGATTGGAGACAGATTTACTGAGATTATTTTAGTTTTCCAGTGCATCATGGTTGCTGGGCATAGATCTACCATTTTTGACTTTTTGCAGAGCCAATCCATGTTAACATTGGTAAAGTTAGTAAGATTGTTTCACATGCTGAAATGTTGGTGTTTCCATAAACATTTTAACTAACCAAATGAAAACAGTGATAAATATTTTCTCCTGTTTTCCAAATAGCTCTAAACATGGGTTAATGAAAACACATCCTTGGAAATAACTGGATAGATAGATTCATTTTTTACAGAAAATTTTAACTTCTGGAACAAAAAGGAAAGAAAAAGGGGGAAAACACATTTTGAATCTTCATTGCTTCAGGAAACATTTGGCAATGTAGTGTATCTCTGCCTAAGTTTGCTGAAACGGTGTGGTACTGTGGTACTACTACAGTTTCACAGTTTAAACAACATTTCAACTTTAAAATGAAACAAAACAATGGCTTCCTCTCTTGATGAGCAGCACCTTTTTACAACAGTTTGGCTTCTGGCCAAAAAGAAAATGCAAAGACAGGATTTTTCAGGGTGCACATTCTTTCCCTGATGTTCCTCTTAAAACCAAAAGAAGAATGCTCTTGAAAAGACCAACTGAGAGCTTCAATAAAAATATAAAATTTTGCCACTCCCCTGCCAGTGATGGTTAACTTAATGTAATTTATGCATAAAAGAAAATCCCTCCCTAGAATTATGAAGTGAAGATGATTTCAGCCAGGCTGATGGAGTAGTGGTAGTTCTGTGGAAGGAGACACCCTCAACCTGAATAGCTGGAGTCATCTCCATGGACTTTGGTGCTCATATTATCAAGGACAAAAGGACTAAAGATAGATAATTTCTTAATTCCCCTATGTACTGTCCCCCCTCTGCCATTCCTTGGACTCTGTGATGTTTGGAGAACCTTTCTAAATAAAGCCAATTAATTATGACTGATGCTTTGAGGCTATTTTCCTGAAAATGACAGCAACATGTAATGCCTGTGTGTTTCTGCCCTACTGATAAACCTGCTAACAGGGTAAGGGTGAGGAGACTGTTTAAGTTGAACCTTAAATAAATAATTTATACATTCAGGAAGTTGGTGGTAGCTGGAACATGCTTCCTCATCTTCTTTGCAGATGCCTTCAAGAATGGCGATTGTTGAAATAGGACAGAAGAACAGAAGTAACACGAAGTGGGTTTAAAATGACTCGGATGCAATCAAAGGACAGAAGTTGAAGCTCTAGGCAGAAGACAGGAAAACCTAAACAATTTCTTGCAACCGGAGAGTTACTTTAGCTGTACGTCTGGTCACTAGCAAAGGAAGACAGCTAATTTGAAGGAAAAAAAAAAGTGTCCAGTTATAGAAGCATTCTGGGCAACTCTAGACAGAGCAAAGGATATTCCAGATGGGTATTGAAACTCAGGCAGGAGAATATTCCTTTTGTCTAGATTTGTATCTTAAGCTTTTAAATAGAGTATTCTTTAGATCCAGGGCAAAGTCTGCAGATATTACACCCACTGGATGCACTTGAAAGATGTAAATTATTTATCCCAGGTCACCCACACAGCTGGAGTTCTTGGGTAGCACAAAACTATGATATTTTGGAAGACAGCCCTTCTCATGAGATCTGAAGGCAACTGGATTGCAGAACTCCAGATGGAAAGCTAAGTCCAGAAATATATTAGCAGAGTTTTCTATTTGAACACTAATCATGAACATTTTTCCAAATTTATGTAACTAAGAGAAAGGATTGGGTTTGCCTCCAGAAACCAACTTCTGCTCTTTCACAAGTGTGCTGATGTCAGCAGAGTCAGGCAGACATGTACTGACTTAAACAGTTCTTGGAGAATCTGCCCATTTCGGTCCTGTGCTGTTCTAGAGTAGCATCAAAATGATTGTTGCAGAGGGTGAAAGACATAAGCAATGAAAATCCACAAGACAGTGCACGTGTACTTACATTATGTCCAATGGTAGCCTCATTATAGTATTTAGAGGCTGTGAGTTCTGAGCACCTTCAGAACACCCGTGTATCTGTGAGGGAAGAAAGACTACCCAAAGATATTCTGTTAGATGAGAAAATTTTTTGTGATGATGGAGTCTGATTTTCTGCATTACCAGTGCCATAGGATTTCACCTAGGAGCTCCTGAATGAAGTGCGGCTACGTTTGATTGAACTAGCTAAAGAATATGAAGAGAAATTGGGACAGACAATTTGTCATTTTCTCCTCTCACAGAGTTCAGAAGTAGGTTTTGCAAAAGGCAATTGTGCCTCCTTCAATTATTGCATTACCTCTAACACAGAGACTGCTGTAGTTGAGCCTTTTAATGAACAAATTTTGTAGAATTTAGGGGCTGTGGAGTGCAAAGCCACAACACAGTGTGGCTCTTAATGTTCCATATGAGCATTATGTCACTTGCTTTCTCTGTCGAAGCTGGCATGTATCAGAATGCAATAAAAGAAAAACTATTTCATTCAAAATTAAATGGAGACATCCAATTAAAGAAAAGACTGAAGTCTGAAACTGTAAAATCTATTGAAACTTTCTTTCTGATTTAGAGGAAATGTACCAATTGTTAATGGAAGAGTTACTCTAAACGACTGGCTACTAGTTAACTATTATGTGTTCTAGCAGGATTTGTAGTTGGAATTTTTTTTTGTTCTTCCTCCTCCTCAGAAGATTTGGAGAAAAGAACTGAAAACTATTCAAAAGATTTGCTTAGTCTTTTATCTTTTGAATCAGTGTCATACTAACAAAAAGATGTTTTGAAGTCTTTAACCATTAACTAACTGTTTTTTTCTTTAGGCATAAAACTTGTCAAGGCCTTGATTGTTGTGAATCCATGGTGATAGATTCTGGCTGACTGCCTAAGTACAAGGTCTCTGAACACTAGGATAACACTGTTTGAAACAATTGGAGCTTATCCCCCATAATGTCATTTAAACAAACTTAATTCACTAAAATTTTCCTTTTTTTACGTTCTGTACAAGGCACTAATTGAAAGAAGATGCCTGTTAGGAACAGAGCCTAAATGGCCAGATCTGACCCTACTCAAAATTAGATTTCTCAGTTCTTGTTTATTTAGACAAAATAAACCAAAATTAACTGAATTTAAAATTCACTATAAGCAGAAAACCTGTAGTGAAAAATAACTTTTAGAATGGGCCCAAACTTAGGTTTTCTGAATAGTGTAGAATCATGCACACACTTTTGCAGTGACAGTAATCATTATATTCAGATAGTTGCCCATACATGTCAGGAAGCTGTTCCATATGAAAGCAATAAGAAGTTTCAGACTGAAATATGACATTTTTTGCAGTAGTTTACTAAAGAATTAGCCTCAGCATGATTTTCTTGAATTTAGGATTCTGGATATGTTACGTGTCCACCCTACAGTATAGTAATTTGCATTTTTCACTTCTTTCTCACTGGTAAAATGGCTTTGTTTTGAGTGGATATAGTATGCTAGGCTTTAAATAATAAGACCTCTTAAGAGGTCTTAAATAATATACTGGAGTAATAAAATTGAATTCTAGCACTTTTTCCAGGCTGTTTCAGCTTTAGGAGGTCTTTAAATGTCAGAAGATACAAGTTCCTAATTGTCCAGAACCCCATTTCAGCTCAGCCTGGGGCCCTCAATCCCTGCTGGACCTAAGTCAGAGGAGTGCTAGGCTCTAGATCAGCTGCAGCTGAGCTGGCTTTGCTGCTCCCTGACAGTAGTGCAAAAGGCTCGATATTATCGAAACATATCRCAGGCAGGAACCTTGGACCAATCCTTAGTCTGCTGAAGTTGAGGGAGGACTTCTAGAGATGTCAGTGATCTTTTGTTTGGGAATCTTATTGAAAAGCTCAGGCAGTGAAAGAAGCTCCTGTTTGTTCCTCTTTGTAGTGTTCTTGTTTCATAAGTATAGGATATCTGTCTCTATCACATCTCGTTTTCTAGAGTAACCAGTGAACTTTAACATAAATATCCATTTTTTAAAGTCTTTCTTTAAACAAAAAAAAAAAAAAAAAAAAAAAAAAAATAAAAAAAAACAACTTTAAAAAAAAAAAAAAAAAAAAAAAAAAAAAAAAAAAAAAAAAAAAAAAAAAGCATATGGCTGAGCTGGGAGTTGACCTTAACAGGTTTATTTCACTAGATACAAAGTCTAGCCACAACCTGGAATAGTGTGGAAGAGTCACTTTGGCTCTTGAATATGTTAGAAGTATCTGCAGCTCTGCTGCAGACCTAAGTGCCAAACAACCACTATGCTGTACAAAGGGTGCCAATTAATGTGCCAGTTATTTATTTCTCCTAAAAGAATGTAACGATTATTAGTGGTTATTCTTGGTATAGACATTTTATGCAAAAAATCTTTTGGATTTGAGGGAGTTTATTATATTTTGCTTTGAACTGACCTGGGTTTTGCTGACCAAAAAGCAGAACCTCAAATCTCAAAGTTATTGAAGACAGTTTTTATTGAAAAAAAATGTTGTTCCAGTTCATGGAAAACATACTCAGAATTAAAATTTTCTTCAAAAGCATTGTTCCTTAAGGAAAGCATATTTTTGCTATCCAGAAGGTGGTTGTCTTAACTGTTCGGTGTTTGACTAACTAACAACTTTGGTGTTATAAAACACGTTAGTGATGCAGTGGTGAAGTTTGCAAAGCTGCTAATAATGTGATGTATCCACAGATTGAGAGTATTGTTAACGTGTCTCAAACAGTAACTTTGAAGCTGTGCCAGCTTTATTGGTATGACTCCATCAATAGCACTTAAATATGCGAAACCTGAGAGGTATTGTTTCATTATGCAGGCCCTGGTTGACTACAAAAACAGTGAAGTCCACTCAGTGGAAAAGGTGTAGTGTTCTTAGGCTAACTTTTTTATTCATTTGGATGTGATAATATTTTCTGAATAATAATGTGTCTGGCCATTGTTTTAAGGAATCAAGTCTACTCTGAGTGTATGGCAGAGGGCTTAACTGCATGCTGAACAGTAGCAAAGCAGTAGAAGAAGGTGCCTTTGTCTGAAGGAAAAATGGTGCTGCCTGCTGTGGTGCTAGGATGCTGATGTGCCCAGTGTTTTTTGTTATTATGATGCACTACATCCATATAGATGAAAATTACATGTAGAATGAAAATTATCACTGAGATTAGACTCAAGGCCCAGTACCAACAAGAAAGCATCTGCCATCACTGAAAATAAAAGATATGTGATCCTTTGGAGGCTGTGTGCCACTCCTCCACATTAAGTGGTAACCTGTATGACACTATACTGGGGGAATGGAGTGTGCTGTTGTAGCATGATGCTTATTTACTGTTGGGTTTTTTCCCTGATATTACAGAATAGTTTGAACATTATAAAAGCTTTTTGATACAACTTCATAACCCTTTCTTTTTTCCCCAAACACTTGCACCTTAAGATATTTTAGAATTAAACCAATTTATTAACAAATAAAAAAAGTATTGAAATACCAAATATTGTAATGAAAACCATTATAGGAGTCCCTGCTGCCAATAGTAAGTGACAAAATTGAAAAGCTCTGTGTTAAAGGAACAGTAGTATCAGGCAGTACAGTTGCACTGGTAATGGTAGTGGAGAGCTGCATGGTTGCACAGGGATTAGTGAGAACCACAGATAGCTACTCATTCCAGAAGTTCACGGACTGGTATCTTCTGTCAGTCACTGTACTGCCTGTGAGTGTRAAGGACTACCCGTGGGCACCACAGGTATGTTAAAACAGGGGTCAGCAATTGAAATCAGTGGGACAGTAAGGTAATCCTCCAGCTGCTGCTAGTTCTGCTCCTTCATCTCTGGCTAAGGGCACACAGTTTCATCTCCATTTTCTCATCAATTCRCTTTCTCTTTTACCCTTTCCACTTACCCCCTAGAATAAGAGCTGCTCACTCAGTCTGCATCATGTCTTTATTTCTAGCCACAGGTCATCCAAGAAAAATTTGTTAAGAGCCCTATCTGCTCTCTGATAGGTCTGGATGTTTGTCTCAGCCATATCTAAGGTAGGCGGTCCTATGAAAGCAATAGAAGTTTTTTTTTTTTTTTTTATCATTGAAAGGAAAGAAAAAACCTTCTCCTTTTAAACTGACACCTTAGCAAGGCTAAAATTTGATAACTTTACATTATTAATATGCCTTTATTTCATCTCACTCGTTCAAAGCTTGGACACAGGCTTCCTTCCGTCATTCCTAAAATGATGCTAATCCCTRTTCTGCACAGACCTAAGATTTTGCAGGACAGCACCTATACAGCACCTAGATACTAAAAGGATTTTCCATTACTGCTGTCTGTTTAACAGGCGAGTCATAGGAGGGGGCTATAGAGCAAGCCATGCTTGACCTCCACAGAACCTCTAAATCTTTTGAGTTTACGAAGCATATTTTTGAGCATTAACAACTACACCAGGGAAAATTAAAATTATGTCTATATTTCACTAATGACATCTTATTTTTCCCCTTCTAAAATCTGAGAGACCAATGGCTAAATACAGTTGTTACTACGGAACTTCTTGATTTAATCCAGTCATTGTGACTCAGCATAGGCAATGCCATCATGCTACTATTAGTAAAATTTAAAGCTATAGCAGTAAGACAGTTACACAAATAAAATACATGAAGAAGTATGTGCTCACACCTCTTGAGCCTATAATTCCAGCTTTGTTTTTCCTTTTTTTTTTTTTTTTTGTAATCAGTGAGCTGGGAGTACAAGGGAAACAGATTTAGAAATGCCCCTGAAAAAAAGAGCAATGCCATTTTCAAGTTACTATGAACTTGTATACAGTCTGTACAAACCTTTTGTAAGTTTGCATAGTGAGTTTGCATTATTTTTGGAAGCTCGATGAAGTTCTTCCTCTGTTAGACATTCCCAAATCTCTTTTGCTCTCTTTATAGTGTACTCAGATTATCCCATCTCTTGGGTGGTATCTCTAGGCCTGTCTGGTGTTCCAAAGTTCTGACTTAACAATTGTTATGTTTAAACAAAGCCTCTGGAGTCAACTTGCTCTCTCTGCTCTGTCTTTAAAATGGGTGGGAAACAACGCTTCAAATATGTACTGCTTTGTGTCCCTGTAGACTCTGTCCAGGTTAGTAAGACACACAAACACATTCAAGAACACACTGACCAGCTGGATAGAGTTTACAAAAGAGTGTGCCCTTCTGCATTAGTAAGTGGCTTGTTCTCTGATAACTGTAAAGCTGCTCTATCACGTGTTTGCTGCACTTTGAACCACCTGGAGGAAACAAGATTTTCCATCTTCCACTGTTAAACAGCCATGGTAAAAGTATTGACCTTCCTATAAGTGGAAGAAACATTTCAGTTATGTAAACAGCAGAGCAATATTTTTTTCTCTGCATTCCTAGAGTAAGCTTGCTTTAGCTCAGTCCTTAGTTTTGCTGCTACATGCACTTTTCCCCTTACAGCCTTCACACATATGTTGATTTCCTCAAAACCATGACCTGCCAGCCACTGATAGAAGGACTTCAACAAATTCCTGTGAAAGCCAGCAAATGTTTTTTTTTGTTTTTAAAAAAAAAAGACATCTACCAACCAGATCTACAATGCATTTCCAAAAGATGTAAAAATTTTCACATGGTCAGTCATTGCATTTCCAGCAC
>NW_028186490.1:2703975-2718083 GCF_003343005.1 Rhea americana
TTTTTTTTGAGTAATCAGTGCAACTGTAACTAGAAATCATTAGCTGATGTTTAAAAACATTCACTTTGCTTTGAAGCCATCTTGGCCCACCTTAAGTTGATAGAGTGGAAGTTATGATGAAAGAAGAGGGGTACCTTCTCCCATCAGTGAAGTTAAGCCATTTCATAGTGTGACATATCATCCATAAGCAATGACTCCAGAAAGTACCAATCTGGAAAATTCTCCAATTTATAGTACAAATTAGTAAAGATGACAAAAGCTTCTCACCAACTATGGTTCTTTGAGGCTTCTTTTCTACCTCTTGCCTGAGCAGACCTTTGGTTTGTGGTCCTAAACCTTTCCCATTTGGTCAATATTCTGTTAAAGCCCCATGATGTCCTCATTCCTGTTTCTCCCTCTGATACCTAATAAACCTTCGTTCTGTCTCTGACCATTTCTCTTATGACTTAAAACTCATATTATGTTGTGTTAAAGACTTTGCTTGAGAAACTGCAGTCTTCGTGCTGATTGAGGGGTGAGGAAGGAGTCTGACTTCTCAGACTCCTTCAACAGGAAGGAAATTTATAGTTCTTGGAACTGTCTTTTCATTCTTTATTATGCAGGACTCAGTGCTGAATTTTTTAATTCTCTCAAGCTAAGAGATAATCATTTGCTCTATCACCTCTTTAGCAGTTTCTTGCACAAGCTTTCATACAGAGTACAATTGTGCATATCTCTCTTGAAACTGCACTCTGTTCTATTCACACCAGAAGGCAACTAGAACTCTTGTGAATTCATACAGCAGTTCATAAAGACTTTCAAACAGAGACTGCTGATGTACAGCCAACTGGAAGAGGTACAGTTTTACACAGAGAAGGGAAATGGGGAATAAACAGAAGGGCCAGGAATGCTAGCCCCAGTGAACTGTGGAACTGACACTGGAAGACTGTTGACTCAGCAAGTCCCCCGATTGACAGGACACAGGTTCAAGCCACATGAAAATCCAGATTTCAGAGGCTTGAGCTCAGGTAGGACTCTGGATTAAGCCAACACATATTTCATGTATTTAAAGTATGATCGAAATCAAATTAAGACAAATTTAATTTCAACAACAGAAGAATATCCATGAAGGGATTCCCACAATTTTGAATGAAGAGGTTTTAAAAAATCCCAATTTAAAATATTACTGTACCTGAAAGTGAATTCAGGTTGAAGCAGAATGTGAATTTAATGGTAACAGCCCTAGAGAAATATTCTAGATACAGAAGCTTATTCCATAACATGATGTCCTTACTCTAGTTGGTATTCTAGAACAAGCATGTCTGCACAAGAAGTTATTCAGTAAGAATGCTGTTTTTATTCTTGAATAATTCAATGTGCAGTCAAGCCTTTAGTCAAATCAGCGTAACTCTGTATGTAGGTAAGTCCTCAGTCTATTCCTGCTTGAATTTACAGGAAATCCATGTATCTGTTACTAAATGCAGCTGACAGATCTGAAAGGATTGCCTTTGTTTGTAGAACAAGCATGGATCCCTCAGGCCTCCCCCACTTATTAACCTCCTTTTTCCTGTGTCCTTTGGAGGTTTTAGGAACTGCCTATCCTTCATATTTTGTGTTCAGTGTCACTAGTAGACTAGTAAGTAATATAGAGAGAAGGAAATCCTTTTTTTCTGCTTCCTTGCTGAATAGCCAAGAGAGWGTTTTTTTGGTGTGCCAATGCTCAATAAACTTTATATAGAACTCCATGAGAGGAATGGAAGCTTGCTTTTCTTCTGGGGGGGGGGGAGGAAAGTGCTAGTTAATTTTTCCTCATGAGGAGGAAGTTAAAAAAAAATGGACCTTTTAAACATAAAGCTTTGCATTTCTTCACATGGTCTAAGTACTTGTGTTTGTCCCTTGTATTTGCCTAGTCCTGTCATGACTGCTGTCTCAAAGCCTTTATAAAACTTTAAGGCCCAGAATTTCTACTGTTCCACTTCTATCATTTATCTCTTTTATGGGCTAGTTCTGGCCATTTTTAAAATGGTAGAACAGCAAGCTATATATTGAAGGGAGGCATAAGACTGATAAACATATACAACTGAGATCTACTGCTAATGATTCAGAATATTAGTAGGAACTGTTAATGTGAACTAGTTAAAATTGTTGATCTTTTGTTTTGTATAGCTTTTGTACTGCCACTTTAATATTTTTTCCCAATACAGTTTAACAATTCAAGCACAGTCTGGGTGGCCTGATTAGCATCTTTTTCTGAATAAACAAATATAGCGTTTCATTTAATTATGTCTAAATGTTGTCATCAGTGAACGGCTACTTTCTAACTTAGGAGAAATTATTTGGTGCTCATGACTGCAGCATGTTTAACATGAACTTGCCCTGCCAGCATTCTTAGCAGAGACTAATTACTGACAAGCCAGCCCATGAAGACTGTTCTGCTTTTTTGTCTTACTGCAATTACATTTTCAGACCAGGTATTTCCCCTCAAGAGTGTGCTGAAGAGGTCAGAACTATTATTGCATCTACTGTCTTCATGCTGAGGGCAGAAACCCATATCTCCATTTAAATTCACATCTGACTACTGATAGTGGGTATTATGCAAACATTCAGTAATGAAATTATTTAAAAACTTACAAGCCCAAGAGTAACTCATTTTTGTGCTTGGGAGGTCATTCTGGCTATCTGGAATAGAATCAGTGGTAATTCCTCCATTTCAGAATCATTTTTGTTCTTCAAATAGTATCATAATCATAGTATCATATCACTGTTTTTTCTGAGCTATGACACAATAAAATGTATTTAGAAATGATGCAATGCATAATTGTGTCACTGTACTTGCTCAGGCTTAGTGTAAATTTCAGAGCATCAACTCTACAATATTCAAGGTAAAAACTGTATGGGGAAAGGGTAATTACCAAGGCCTGATCCCCTCTCATTTGTATACATGGAGTATTTAGAACTCATTCAATTCAAAACACTCTTCATTCATGCTAATAAGAATAGTTTCTCAGCTAACTGGAGCACAGAGACTAGAAAACATTTTGGATGTTTGGCCCTTTTTTTTTTTTTTTTTCCCCTCTCCTCGGAGTTGTCATGTTGGCAGCACCTCGTTAAGAACACGAAGCGTCCACCCCCTGCCCGCCCTCGCTGCGCAAGCGACGCGGAAGCGCTTCCACAGCTGCGGCCACGCGGGCTGGCCGAGCACGCGCACAGGGAGCCAACCGACGCCCGCGGCCGTTAGCGGCCGTTGCCCGCGGGGGGCGCCAGCCGCGCGCCGATGCCTCTGGCTGCGTCGCCGCGCAGCCGGCGCCGGCAGAGGCGGTTCGAGAAGGTTCCCCGACGCTGGGGCGGCCGGCAGCGCCCCTCGCGGTTACGCCAGGTGGCAGCTGGAGAGGAGGCGGCGCGGCTGGTTCCGGGCGCCGCCGCTGCAGAGGGCGTGGGATGGCCCTCGTGTAGTCAGCTATGATGTTGGAGGGGTTGTTTCCCCCTGGTGCTGTATGGAGGAAACCCAGGCCCAGGTGTAAAAAGCCCCCACAGGCGTTTACCTAGACTTCAGAGCACCTCTTGGAATCTGTTGGGCTGCTGAGGTCCAGCCTGTGTAAAGCTTATCGCACAAGCAATGAGTAATTGTGTGTACATCGACAGAAACTGCGTGATGCAAGTTGCTCAGCTGGGAAAAATCTACCCCTGCAACAACAGGCTCCTCTTCAGATAGGAAAAAAAAAATTGTCTGACATAGGCTTCAGTATAGACAGTTAAGCATTCAGCATTTTGAGAATAGAGAAGCAGGAGCTGTTTTGTGCTCCAGAAAGACAACAGCTAAGAAGCCAGGACTGAAATTTGGAGAGAGCCCTGCAAGTTTGCAATGTGCTCTCCCTGGGACTATGATTGCTGGGCTGTATGGCACTATGGGGAGAAGACCACACACACACAAACAAGAACAGGAAGGAGCACACCTGAGGATTTCAAGCAGGTCAGTGACTAAGCAGAAATAACCAAGACTACTACTGAAGAATTTTTGTAGTCACATTTACTACTTTTTTTGACCTTTTAAAAGTATACATTAAGAAAATTCTTACACAAATCATTGTCTACTTAAGTCTTATTTGGTTCAAATGTTATTCGCTTTGCTATTGAAAGCGAACTTTCCTTATAAAGAACTATTTTCTTTTAAAATAGAAAACCTCATGTTTGATACCAATGTAGCCTTTAGATTGTTTGCTCTGTATTTTTGCGGTATGTATTTTCGTTCTAAGGAGGAATTACCTTTGGCAGGAATCTTTTCTTCAGAAACATAAAAGTTAATTTGTTCTATTTAATATCTTTTGGAAAATGAATATTAGGGGAAAAAAGAAAAATAATAGTTTGTCAGGGTGATTTTTCTTCTCAAAATGAAGTTTTGTAGGTAGAGTTTTTCTGTTAATCTGGTTGGTACTATCTGCTTGTTTTGTGATTTGTTTTTTTCTAAAAAACAGAGTGGGGGGTTAAATATTAGGAAAAAATACATAATTTTTAGAGTACTATTTGTCTAGCTGTTAGTAGTATGCAGTCCTCCTTCCTGACATAGAAACATAACTCAGTCTGCATTTTGGCCTTGTTTACCAACTTCTCCATTGCAGGGCCTTAGAATGGAATGATACTAGCTGGGCCTTCCCTTCCTATTGCAACTGTCGTGTTATATGATTGTTTTGCTAAATTCTATCCTAAAAGCAGTTGTGTGTTTTATTCCTACTATTCCCAGAGGAAAGCTGTTACAGAACTTGATTACAGCATTGTTGGTGAGCCCTATGGCATTGGCACAGAATTGGGCTGGAGTCAAAAACAATGAGCGCGCGCGCACACACACACACACACACACACACAACATACACAGTACTAGCCGAAAGGTTCATCACTAGTACTCTGTTAAGAACCATCTTCTGATTTCAACTTTAGTTTACTCATGGTCAGTTAAAATCCATTTGGTCTTGTGCCAAAATTCTCTTCTAAATTAAATAGGCCTTTTTTTCTCTCAGCTTTTTAACTAACACAGTTAGACAGCAATCCTATCCTCTCAGTTTTTGTTATAGTAGACTAAACAAATCAAGTTTGTTTAATCTTGTTTCATAAAATAGGCTTTCCATTGCCCTCATCTTCCTAGTAGTCTTTCTCTTGTACCTGTTCCAGTTAACCTTTCTTGAATGCAGGTGATTAGACTGTATGCAGCCTATGAGCTTTTCACAGTGCTTTTTTTCGGTAGTATTACTTATCTCTGTCTCTGTTGGAAGTAAGTCTCTTTGTACTCCCATAGGATGACTTTAACTTTTAACCTGACTACCTCACACTGGTGTGAACTGCAGTCATGCTGTGTTTGAGAAAAGTCATCTTTTTGTCCAGAGAGATGACACTTCTTTAGCCCAGACCATTAGTATTTTTTTGATCAAGGAAAGCKATTTAGTCTTCTTCAATCTACTGCTGATAATCCCAGATTGTATTTTAAAAAATTTCTTATGGTGACTTGTTGCTTTTGTTTTGTCATTGAGAAGTTTTGACTATCACTATGGTCAGAATGATAAGCATATGAATCCCAATTATTACCCTTCTTAAAACAGTGGATTTGCTCTTGTTCATTTATTTTATGTCATTTTTGTTTTGGTTAGGTTTGATAGAAAGTACATGCTGCTCAGTGTTTCACATTCTAGTCCTCTTAGAGGTGAAGATTTAACTAGGCTCCCAGAGTTTACGGCTTTAATAGACTTGATTTTGTTTCTTCTTCATCTGATTTCCATTGTCTAATATTATTCMTATTAGATATTTACCTCACCTCATGTTCAATATTGCCCTCTTTAGTGAAACTAAGGCAACATACTAATTTGAAGTTGGGAACATGCCTACATTATCTTTAATCTCTGCTGCATTCTTTCCTTTCTTTTATTAATGTAATTGAAAAATATTCTCATGTGTTTTAATATCCTATGCGGAGCCTRACGCAGCTTCTCCTTTGGCAATTCTTCTTCACCCCTACAGTTCTGAGATAAGGACTAATGAGCAAAGAACAGCTTTTTTTGCATGTTATTTTTGTTTCTTTTTCTTGTAATATATTTCTTGAAGTGATAGTTTGTCCAGTTAGGTCTGGAGTCTCTTCCTCTATTTTTTTTTCCTCTTTCCTGTGTTTTTCCTGCTCCTGGAATGTAGATTCTTGATCATTTTAACATTCTTGATGTGAAGAAATTTTAAGCCGTTGCTCTGTACCCAAATCTATTAGCTCCTCAGTCCAGCTGACATGACTAACCAGTTCCCTTAGATCACCGCAGTTTGACCTTCTGAAACTGAAACCGCTTAGAGACTTTACTSATTTGTTTTTCTGTTTAACTTAAATCAATTTTGTCCAGCATGATCCAGAGCTGACTTCTACAGCTGACCCATCTCTAATATTCTCACCAGGTGCAGTAATAGAACGTAAAGCATTTTATCACCTCTTTTTATTTTGATGAGGACTTGATGAGGAAGTGTGTGGAACATTGTGTTCAAAAATAATTGAATGCTACCATGATATTTTGTGCTCCAATCTGTCTCTAGATTTTTAGTTATAAATAAATGCCTTTAGGTACTCTAGGAGAAGGTACTGGTGTCATGCTATACACAGTGGACCCTAACGTAGAGAATGCCAAAATCTGAGATAATGTTTCCCTGTATTGGAGTGAGGCCTTGTTCATTCTACCACCAGAGTTAGACTAAATTTATTTTTTAAGAGATTTGAGCACCTGCAGTTCAGCTCCTCTGAAAATCAATTTCTTAGACTGTAAAATGGAGTAGTCTCTAGCCAGTCTTTAACTTGCTTTTGAATAGGTATGCATATGTAGCCCACTGTTCACCGTGATATGCCTCTCACTCTGTGTCTACATCTGACCAGCAGCAGATATGAGTCTGCTACAGCTACTTCTTAACTCAAGGTATAAAGGTTTTTGCTTTAGCCCTGGAAGTCTCAGGTAATGAACAAAATAATGATTATTACAGTTCCAAAACTGTATGTATTTGCTTTCTCAAGGACAGTTTGTAATGTGAGTGTGGAAAGCATTGTTCCCTTTTATCTGTTCTAAAGCTTGCAACTGTTTTTTCCCCCCAGGATTAAACTATTACAAAATACATCAAAAGAAACTCCAAAGAAATGTCTGTCCTCATTTTAATGTCTGCAGTAAAAAGACTGGGATAAAGTTGCACAAATGAGTTTAACACATGATGAAGTAATACAGTTATGCAATAATTGTTTTCAAGATAGAGACGCAAAACTTACTACTTCATTTTGCTAGTATTCAAGTTGGTAGGTTATGTAACTGTGCATACAAAATCTGAGGTAAATTACGAAGTGATAAAATTATTATTTGTGGCTTCATTAAGGATTATTAGCGATCGATACAGGTGTAAATATTTTCAGGAATGTTTTGCATAAAAAAAATGTCCTTTTAATTACAGAACCTTTTATTTTTCCTGCTTTATTACTTGTTTTACTGTAGTAATTTAAAGGATTTTTTTTCTTTTTTAATTATAGTTAATTTTTAAATTACTATTCCATGATTTCCTTGGATACCTGGACAGATCTTTTCTGTGTAAACAGTATATGCTATGCAAAACTGTACACATTCTACCCGTTATTGAAATGCAGCAATTTCTTGAGTAAAGCACTGGGAGATGACTGATCTTGACAGATGTGGTGATTAAACTCTCAATGCTCTTATTACCTTGGGAGGCATCAGCATTATAGTTGACAGTACCTCTGATACAATGGTCGAAACTTGATTCTCTGTTTTGCCTAAGTAACATCTGAAAGCACGTATATTCATTGTTTTCTCTTCTGCCTATTTACCACTGATCTTGCTTGTACTCTGTTTTGTCTTCTGAACCTTCCCATCACAGACAGAAAACAAGATTTCCCAAGGCTTGCTCTAAGGTATTTCCAACCCTTTTCGCAAAGTTACTTCCCCAAATGTCTTGAAACACACAACTGTATTTTGCATACTTTTTTCTTGTTATTTATGTAGAATTAGAATTTGTAGGGCTTTTTTTTTTTTTTTTTTTTTTTTTTTTTTNGCCCATGTCCCAGGAGAAATCCTTCATCAGGATTGTTAGACAACTTGCATTGATTTCAGGTTGACCTGAATTTCACATTAGGTTGTGAGTTTAGGGTATGCGTGTATTTAGTAGCTTAGAAGTGTAAATATAAAGTGACACAATCCCATTAACCAGCAAACACAATTAACCAGGTAGAATACAATGTCTTTACAAATTTCACTGTTTTAGCTAGAGGAGTAAATATTTTTTCCCTTAAAGAAATTCAGCTTATTTCATAAACTGTAAACTGGTATGTATGCAGCTATGATGATCTGCCAGTCCCTCCTCTAACAGGAATAAACTATGCTGGTATTTTTATCAGTAATGGTATAATTACTGGTATTTTCACTTACTTTGATAATACCTACACTTGCAGAATTGTACCACTTTAACTCAATCATTTTAGAAATACCTAGGTAAATTAAAGTAGTATAGATATTGTGATGACTATCTATTGTGGCTTCAAGACTTGCTTTTCTAATACTTTTACAATTTATTTAACACCAGAACTAAATTTTGRTACTTTGAGCAGCCACATTTCTCAGAATTTGTTAGTACTGCATTTGTAGATATATCAGTCCTTGTTTCTTGCTCAAGTAAATGGTAATTATTAAACTAAAAAAATAGTTGCTCTATCTAGTCTAAATTCCATCCTCAATCTTTGTATAAACCTGTTGATATAAGTAGGAAAGCAGCTTTTGATCAAGCATAATGTTTTACCCGAACTCTGTAAAGCCAGCCTAAAGACCATAGTTAAATATGTGATTAGCATTCTTCACAAAATCTGTTTGACACCTTTACTGGAATGCATTTAGCAGCTGATCCTTCTAAAAATGAAATAACTTCTACTCATCTCTATTATCTGGAACACATTCTCTGCGCCTGCTGGTGCAGTATGTATTTAAGGAAATTGTAATCTTGTAGAGAGAGGGGAATTCTAGGGGGAAGATGCAAAAATCTTGTAAATATTTGCAGACTCGTAAGCTGAAGTATATCATAATGGAAACTGGCTATACAGTTATTCTTTGATTGTTAAAAATCAGCAAACGTGAACTTGGAATGTCACTCGGAAAATATGATGGTTTCCACTTTCTTTTTGAAAATGGTTACTGGAAGATCCCTGTTCAGATAATTATTTAATAACTTAGTGGGTACAGCTCTTTATTCTTTTCCTGTATCACTTGAGTAGATTCATTTCTTCCTCCTTCCTACTGCCAATCCCAAGTGCATTCTCTAATTACCATCCATGATAGAAAAGGGATGTTAAAAATATTACAGTTGAAAGTGATTTTTTGATTATTATTGTTTTTAATATTTAAAAATTTTGCTCAGGCAGGGAGGTAAGAACCTGATTAAGTGTGTATTTTTGAGCATGACACTTAGACTGGAAGACCTGAGCTTTGGGCATTGGCAAGCACCGTAGACTTGCACTATAGACTGGATATTCCTTCCTCTTCTTTCCCTCTGGGCTATTCAAAGTGAAACATCTTCAAAGGCGGGTAGAGATCTTTCCCACGTAAGAATAGGCCACTGGTTAGGAACCCTTCTAAGTAGTGAGAACTGTGTGTTTGAAACCTTATAGACAGATTGGGGAATTGGTACAGATTTTTCTACCTCAAGGTGAGGACTTCAAACATGGAGTAAAAGGGCAGTGGATGGTAGTAGCATTAGATCCTTACTGGTAGGAAAAACATCTTTACCAGAGAGAGGATGAAGGACTGTGAATTATATGAGAAGGTAGACATTTCCCCGTAAGTGTAAGGTGGATGTTTGGGCAGTGTTGGAGAGTCTGGGGCTAAGCTCACTAACTTCCACAAAACTAAAAGAATGTATCGCAGCTGCAGCTWTAGGTCTTGCAACAGCTGAAAGGGTGTTGGGAGGAGAGGGATCACTTCCCTTGAGTAGAGTAGGCCTGTCCCAATTTCATTAAACGGACCCCTCTAAAACCACAGTAATAGACAAACTACAATGGGTGGCCTTTCCCAAACAGGGTGCTTTGATTCCAGATGCAGAGGCAACACTGGAAACATTTCTGCTCCTGGGCTTGCCAAGATGGCAGGGCCTTTCCTTGCTTGGCCCTGCTTGCAGGGCCCTGGAGGTGACTTCTGCTGCAGGCCAGGATGCCTGTCCCTACTATATCCCACCAGAAGGGAAGAGAGGGAGCAGAGAGATGCCCTGGCCTTTCTTTCAGCCCCTTCCTTGATACCTCTGCCTCCCTGCCTTGGAGGGCCAGGAGAGCCATGCCGGGGTGCCTCAAAGACTAACACAGGCAGCAGTGACCCTGCAGGGGTCAGTGTGCCCTGGGACCTGAGCCTTGCCCTGCTTCGGGGCTGCCTGCTCCCTGACCGGCATACTCGCATACTAAGCACTCCTCAGGRCTCCTGCACTGGCTGCTGGAGTTAGACACGGATGGGGCACAGCTCCCGGGCTTTCTTCCCTTGTCTCCTTACCCCCACCCTCCACTCTGCTGCATCCTGATTAAAACATTGCTAGCAAGTGATGCGTTTACCTTTACAAAAGATACTGGTGTGTAGCAGGATATATGAGTAGGGAGCAGCATATTTGAGCTGAGCAGTCAAGAATAGTGTACAAACACTGAACCTGTAGTGTGAATGATAGATTCATAATTATTGGCAGTTCTGTCGTACATAAAATAGTTCTGCGTGTCTTTTCTGTGATCTACAGTAATTATTTCTATTCATTTTACAAGACTCTTGCATCACTGTGCCTTGAAGTAAATCCGTAGAAAACTGCTGGCAGAGAGAACGCTTACTAGTTGGATCTGATGGTAAATGCTTGCTAATGGCTGGGTGAAGGCGCACCTCGCCCGTCGGGGTGCGTCGTAACCCGCCGAGGAGGCGGGGTTGCAGCCGAGGGCTTTTGCTGTATAACACCACTGCGTGGGTGCAGGGTGGGACAGAGAGAGCGCCCTAAACATAAAAGCTTCAGCTTTTAACGCTTTTAAATAATGATCATGGGATTACAGCCTGCCAGCATGTCAGTTAAAGGAAATGAAAATGAGCTGATCTTAAGTGAGAAATCATTAATCAGTTTAAGGCTAGTTGGGTCCAGTTTTCTTGAGATGATTTAAGATTTTGAGGAACCTGGAGCCTATGTACTTCTAAATTGAATTAAACTTCTAGTTACACATCGAAAATCTTTTTCCTAAAAATAACTACTATCCATCCAGTAATGTAAATGACTCACAAAATGTTTCCTAGCCTATTTGATCTCGTTCGTGCAATAGCATTTCATGCTTCCCCCTTSGTTTAAAAACAATGGGAAAATATATTGTTTGGATTTATAATATTTTTTCACCAGCGATAAAGAGGCTCTTTTCTCTAACAGTGTAGATTATTAGAAACTTGTAATTTGCAGTTCACATCCGTCATCAAGATCACAGCAGGGAAAAAAAGAGACTAGAGTCTGCAGTAGCTTCAGTATTTCTCCTTCACGGGTTTCAGACCCGGAAAAAACGTTTTCAGAGCAGACTTGGTGGAGTTTAATATAGAGTGAYTTCAGAAAGTGCAATAAAATCAATTAATGTTGCAAAAGCATTGGACAAAAAGCAGCGAAAGGATTTATGGAAATGTAATGGATTTACAAGGATTTATCCTGCTACTTGTTAAACAGCAATGGGAAGTCGAGATGGGGAAAATAATTAGTCCCGCAGCCTCAGCGAATATGGACAATTTATTGTTATGATTTTATTCTTTCAGTGGTTATTCAAATTTATTTTTTATTTTTGTCATCTGAAGCACAAGGGGATTAATCTAAAGTTTGGTCTCAGTTTACTCGGGGGCTGTGTTTCTTCTGACATTTTCTCTCCTTGCAAAGCAGAGCGTGATCTGTCATTTGCCAGGACTTCTCCACACAGAGAGCTCATTCTTAGTTCTTCTGCGTGTTTTTTAAGGACTATTATCATTGGCCTCAGTAAATAATGTTACCCAACGGGGAAAGGATCAGCTGTTTGTCTCCCTAGGCGCCAGCATTTTTTCTCTCTCTCAATTTTCAGACGCATTTTCACCGAAACTTTGAAAAAGTCCTGATAGTAAAGAAAATGCAGGAAGGATTCAGTGGTTTTTGACTAACACTAGCACTGAAAACTTTTCTGCTTTCTCTAAGAAGTTTGTAGTCTATTATTACAGTAGAAATGAGACAACATCTAACATGGAGTAAAGATTACAATTTCCAGAAGTCAGAATTTATTACAGTTAAACTGTGATAAGATCCCATCTGTTATGAACACATGTAGTACCAATTGTTTTTCATACAACTGCAATTTATTTACCCTTCAGAGTGAATAAGATTACAAGCGTGATTTAAAAAAAAACATCAACACGTTTTTGTTTAGTCCGGCCTATCTGTTTTTATCTTGCTAAATCCATTTATACTGCAATACTTCCCTTTGGATTAAATCAGAGATTCCTTCTGCCCCAAACAAGTGATTTTTATCGGGTTCAGGACTTGCACGCCGGATGCCTGCGCAGGGTAATGCAGTGTGCGCTTTGCTGGCGAGCGCTCGGCGCGGGGAGGGCTCGGGGGGGCGGAGGGGGGCGAGCCCGGCGCCGTCCGCGGAGAGCGGCCGCTCCCGCGGCAGCAGCACCCCGCGCCGCCGCTACCCTGCGCCCCCGCCGCGGCACCCGGCAGCGCCGCCTGGCGGGCGGCAAACCGCACAAGTGGGCCCCAAGCCGAGCAAAACCTTGCAGGGTCACAAAGACAAAGAGAAAAAGCCTCCTCTTTCCCTTCTCTGGATCTGAATGTCTCGTTGCAGAGACCTCGACTCTGTGTCAAACGTGCCACACTCTGACTTGCTCKTTAGGAGAGGAAAGGCGTTTAATATTAACTGAAGAGAGAATCTGAACTGATGAGGGGGCTGGTGTGTGAGGGGGAGTATTGCATGTTTCCATTGGTTGCAGTAGTTCAGGAGCAGTGGATATGCCTGGTTGTCTGCTTACCCTATCCCACAGAACTGATTTGAATCAAGGACCATGTGTTTCACAAAATAAAACATGAAAGATGAAGCAGTTACTTAAAAAATATATTTTTTAAAAAAAATCTTACTGCAGTGGCCTACGAAATCTGATTTTGTTCTCTTTCAAGCTGTTTCAAGGCATATAAGTGTGTGTGTGTGTGTATGTATACATACACACACACACACACACACACACACACACATATATATATACATACACCAGGCTTCAGTAGGCGTCTTTCTGCTGCTCTGTTATCATTATTTCTTGCCTTGATGTGACGCTGAAGACAGATGACAGCATTGTCAGGTTGTCTTTAATTCATTTGAAGATTAAAAAAAAAAAAAAAAAAAAAAAAAAAAAAAAAAAAAAGAGGAGGGAAGATACACACAAGGCTTTTTAAAGTATTCAAAGCCCGAATGAATTTACTTTTTTTCACATAGGGGACAGGGTGGGTGGGAGGGGGAGCAGTTGATGAATTTAAGACATGGAGAGAGAACAAAGTCTGTGCATTGCTGTGCAGTTAGTTACATACACACTTATGTGTGCATGCACGCACACACGCATGCGGAGGCACAGAACAAGCATTCAGAGGTGGGATCCTTGCAGCAGCAACACCTGGTTGATTTTTGGTGCAGAAATGGCCGTTATTAGGACAGTCTCATTGCATTTATGTGCAAGCCCAAATGTTTCATCTGCTCAAATTTCAGCCTCGTCTCAGCTGCCAAAGCAGTTCACCTCCAAAAAGGTGGAAGCAAACGAATGTAGGATCCGTCTTTTTTCTTCTGACACCTTTATGCTTCATCGCAGTAGCGTTTTACATTTTAAAAAGCTCTGGGAAGTCTGTGCTGAACTTCCTACGACTGAGCTGAGAGAGATACTTAGCAGGGATTAGACACCTCTGATGAGGAATGATCGGTTGTCTGCCGCAGGTCTGTTTGCGAAGCAGCACGGGCTGTGCTTCGCGATGCAGAGTGAACTGTGGGGTGGTGGTGAGGGTTTCATTTTGCGGTTAGAAATGTCCAAAATAATTTCTAAAATCTGTATAGAAAAGAGGTTTGATACTGATAA
>NW_028186490.1:2718148-2732893 GCF_003343005.1 Rhea americana
TAAAAAAAAAAAAAAAAAGAAACCCTAAACGGCACTCTACCGAATGCCTGTGGAAGAGCGAATAGTATTAAAGAAAGGCAGTATTTCTGCCTGTCTTTTCTAAATGTGAAAGAATGAAGTTTGATCTTTATTTTTACAGAGTAGGAATGCACTTTAACTTGGTCTTAGAAAGTTTGGGCCTCTCAGGACTTGACTTGCCTGTATGGTTTCGATTGTAGACACGGGCAGTTCCTTAAAAAAACTCGCGGAGAGCAGGGTCATACCTAGCCATAGCATTGCAACTATCTTGCTAGTGATACTGAAACTAGTTACAAAGATAGTTGATGGGCAGTAGGTATCTTTCCAACACTGGAAAATAGACCCTCCTGTTTCCTCCTATTGCTGAATAAAATCTTCCTATCATAAAGGCATCCTTGTATCTGAGCTTCAGCATACGTTTTGTATTCTAAAGTGGGGAAAGCAAACATGTATGTGGGTGTTTAGTAGGGACTTGTACATATAAGCCAAGATACGTATGCTCGTATAGGCTCAGATGTGTTACAGAAACTCCTTTGCTGTCTGTGGAGTCTGATGTTTTATTGTTTCATAAAACTAGCTTAATTACATTTCCCCATAGATAAGATAAACAGAGCCCTTCTTTTTCCAAGCATTGCTTATCAGAAGTATTTTGTCGAAGTGGCATCCAGAGGAAGCCTTTGAGAGTGGATGGAAATTCATTAATTTTTATTCTGGTTCTTCAGTTGCGCTTAGCGTCTGACCAGAGTTGATTTAAATATTACATGAGTTTATCTTTAATGTTCAAAAAAGATTTGTGAGAAAGACGAAACTGTTTAATTTAAAGTAATGTATGCCTGACTCCGGTCAGATTGATCTGAGTTTCAGGTTTTGATGGGTTTTGCCCTTCTGTTGCTTGTCCTCTCGAGCTGGTTTTTCACTGTGAAATTATTTTAGTTCGGTGGCATGGACCAGCGGCTGCTGTCAACTCCACAACCCATCCAGTTAGTAAGAACGAGGAAAAAGAATAACAAATGCAGCCCTTTTATGTAAAAACATTAATGCCCATAAGTCAATCTCTATTAGAAAAAAAAGCAGATTTCCTAGATTAATATCAAAATCCTAGGTGACATTTGCCAGGTCAAATATTTAACAAGCCTTTAGGAGGGACCTCTTTATCACCACTCTATAAAATAAGCTACTTTAATTTTTCATTAATGTTGAGGACAGCATCTGAGCAAAACAGTAATAACGTTAAGTGTTCATTTTCTTTCTTACATCCGAAGTCCTTACGCATATAATTTTTACAGAGCTGAAATCCACAAAACAGCAATTAAGCTCTCCAGTACATAGAAATCTGTCTCACACTCTTTTTAAAATGATCCACGAAACACCTAATTGTTGATACATCGTAGCTAGCTAAATCTGAGATGCGTCTGTTAGAAATCAGTAACTGTAAAATACATGTGCAGAAGAGTGCTTGTGGTGCTGGTGTTTTTTAATCGCTGCAAATCTGTAATAGTTGTTTGCACGCCGAGATGGAGACGGAAATGTAATTTTCTTCAAATTACGGATGGTTAAAATAAAGCGCGGAGCGCGCGTCGTTCGGGCTACCCAGCCAGCGCAAAGGCAGTCTGGCTGCAGGAGAGGGCGGGAGGCGTGCAGCGGTGGGGTGAGCGTTTGCGAGCTTATTCCGCATTTCTCTGACTCGCTAAATGAGTCTTTCACCATCACCACCCACCCCGCAAAGCCTTTTTTCGGTTACTTCTTGTGTTTGCGTCCATTTCGTAATTTATTTTTAAAGTTACTTGGTGCGATTAACAGTACTGCCCTTCCCTCCCTTTCTTTAACTCATAGGTTCATAACGCGAGCTCATTTTACATTCCCTTCAGAGCTGTGCAATGGTCCTTTTTCCATTTAAGGGGGAAAACACATTTGATAGCACAAACTATTTTCAGTGCGGATTTCAAATCAGCGTCCCGAAAGAGCCACAGAAGAGCCCGGCAGCCGCCGACCGACATCTCCGTGCCGGCTCCGGTCCGCCGGTGCTGGCACGGCACGGCTCCGGCTCCGCTCCGCTCCCGGCCCGGGAGCGGCAGGCGCGCCGCGCCGGGCGGCCGGGCCGGCCGGGCGAGCGCCAGGGCTTCATTAGCTTGCTACTTTTCTTTCCTTTGCACATTAGCGCTAACTTCTACTAATTATCTGGAGTAAATGCATTAGACTAATTAGCATCTGGGCTCCACGAGAAAGTTTGAACAGTAATTATATTGTGGAGGATAGAGAGGGAGGGAGAAAAAAAATCAGTGATTTGTCAAGCAAAGTCGGCGCTTGCAACTTTTTTTCCCCCTGCGTTGCGCTGGGGCCGGGGGTGAGGGCAACCCGCAGCGGGGGAGAGAGACTTTGTGAGAGAGAGCTCCTCTCAGGCTCCGCCTGAACCTCTTCCTGCAAACGCCTGACAGATCGAGGGAGCAAAGCTCTTCACTGGCGTTGCCTTTATGGGCTTGGGTATTGCTTTTCCGATTATCGTGGCTGCAATTGTTTGTTCCGCAGTTTCARTAGCTGCTCTGGGTTTTCCGTTGCAGCCCTCTGCTCCTACCTGAGCGCAGGACGACGAGCCGTGGAGCCAGGCGGTGGCCTTGGGTGGTGGGAAACCAGAGCTGGGAAGGCAGAGACGCGGCACAGGCAGGGGCAGCCTCTCTCGGCATCACGTCGGGTTTGGTACTGCACTTCGGTAAAGAGTAAATTTAGATCAAATGCTGAACTCCTCCCCGCCCCCCCTTTCTTTTAAAAGAAAAGGAGTTCTCAGGGCAGTCCATTTTTTTAAACGTGAGGATCATTTGTGCTACGGTACGTACTGAAGAAAGAAATTGAAAATAACTGAATGAAATCAAATAGCGTTTCCCTAATTGCTTCTGAAATTCTCATTTAGAAAAGGAGACGAATAGTTATGAATTAAAAAAAAAAAAAAAAAAAAAAAAAAGCTTTCAGATAATCTAGGTAATCTATTACAAGTAAGTCCTGCCTTCATCTTTTGTTTCTACAGAAAAAAAACCGTCTTTAAATTTAAATTCTTTTTTTTTTTTTTTTATAAAAAAGGCCTTCATAGTAAAACATTAAAAAAGGTTAACTTTCCTCTGGAAAGTGAGAGAAGATTTAGCCGATTCTCAGCTTTCCCATTTTGTAGCTACAAATTTTATTGAAAAGAAAAATACTCTCACTGATTTTTTTTTTTTAGGAGAGTCCTGGGGGTTACAATAAAAAGACTTTGTTTTTTATTTTTAATTGAAATTGAATAAACACTTAAGGAGAAATTAGCAGTCGCCTCCATCCGAGACATACTCGGGTTTATAACAGAATCAAAGCATATATATATATATATATAAAAAAAAAGTAAAACCTTTTAATACATCAAATATACGGAATTTTAATCTTTAAAGCGATACATTGTCTATTTTAGTACATGACGTAAACCTTACTTAACCCCTTTTACAGGGTGGACTTAAAAATTAAAAATAGTTAAGTGTTCCTTTTAAAGAACAAAATAAGGCAAATGAGGTTTTTGGAATAAATTGTTTTTGTTTTTCTTCCAGAATACATACAAAAAAATACCAATTCTCTTTCAAGGGTATACACCTTAAAAATAATTGCAATTTGAAATTATAACTGACAAATTGCGAGTTGTTTTTGTTTAGTAACAAACATGCATGTAAATTTTCTGTTTCAATGAGACATTAAATAAGAACTTACAATACAATCATAGCAATTTTAAAGTAACATTAAAGAGAAGACCTCTATCTTTTTTATTTATATTCTACAATGGGTGTTCCACTTTTACCTATTGAGCTCAGTTAAGTAATGCACTTTATGATTCGTTGTCCCGCTTGAAGCTAACATAAATAAATACAGTGCTCATGGATCCAGTCCTCAAATGAACACTATTTTATAAAAAGTCAGATTTTTTTTTTCTTTCCAACTTTTATAAAGTTTCGAGGGGCTTCCTCCCCCCGCCACTAGACTCCGGGTTGTGTATCAGACCCGCTGCCCGTGCTCACTGGTACCCCAGAGCCGAGGCTGTGGTCAGTCTCTGCCCGTAGAGTGCATAGGGGGAGTAGTAGGGTCCCGTGGCGGCGGGCACGGGCACGGGGGCCCCGGGGGTGGGCAGCGGGCTCTTGGAGTAGGGGTGGTAGCGGCTGCCGAGTCCCAGCGCGTGGTGCGGGCTGCGCAGGGCCAGCGTGCCCGGGCTGCCGGGGGCGCCCGTCGTGGGGATGTGCATGTGGCACGCCATGGCCGCGGCTGCTGCGCTGGCCAGCGACGAGGAGCTGGGGTAGCTGGAGAGGAGTTTATCGGTGCCCGGGAAGGCAGTATGGGTCCGCAAGTGGCTAAGCAGCTCCTCCGAGGTGGCAAAGCGCTTGTCGCAGGGTCCGTTGGCCGACACCCAGTTGCAGATGTGCGGCTGGGGGTCGTTGGGGAGCATGAAGCCGTAGGGGTACAAAGGGTGGCCGGCCAGCGAGGGCGGCGTGGCGCCGGTCAGCGAGGAGTGGACGCTGTGCAAAGGGTGGGTGGGGTAGACGAGGGGGTATCCGGACTTGAGGGCCTGGTCGTGGGCGCAGGAGGCGCCGGCGGCGCCCGCCAGGTGGCTGGCGCAGTGGTAGCTCAGGCAGTACGGGTCTCGGCACAGGCTCGCCGTCATCACCGACGGCGGCGACGCGCCCGCCAGCGGGCTCGACCCCGCCGGCTTGCTGCAGCCCAGGCTGCTGGCGGCGGCCAGCTGGGCCCCCACCAGGCTGGAGGATTTGGTGGGGTCCAGCGCCACTCCGTGCGGCAGGAACTGGGGCGGGTAACCGGCGTAGGCTCCAGCCAGCGTCCCCGGGTAGCTCATGCCCGCCGGGGGCAGGGGGAAGACTGTCTGGCCTGGTTTGTAAGGGGAGACGGGAGCCACGAGGCCGGAGCCCAGGACGGAGGCTGAGGAGGTGGCGGTGGTGCTGCTGCACGAGGAGGCGGAGTCCGAGACGATGGGCTTGGAGCCCGGCGTGCTCTCCTGGTGCTGGTTGACCTCCACGTTAATCCCAGCACAGCTCACGCTAATCCGGCTGTGGCTGATACTGGTGGTGCCCGGGCCTCCCTCCGAGCCGGAGCTGCCGCTTTTTCCGCAGCCCTCCGAATCCTTCTTGTCCTCCGCGCCCTTGCCCTCCGCCGGCAGCAGCCCCGGCGAGCAGGCGGAGGCGCTGGAGTTGGGGCTGCCTGTCCTTGGGGTGAACGGCTGGCAGGTGGCGCTCGGCACCCGGAATCCCGACTTCTCCCCGGCCGCGACCCCCGCGGCGGGGGCGCCCGCGCAGCCTGCTGCCCCCGGCTCCTTCTTCTCCGTGCCCGGCTTGGAGTACGGTTTGAAGCTCGACTTGTCCTCCACGCCGATGTCGCTGAGCTTCAGCGGGCCCGACTTGGAGTCCTTGTCCCCTCCGGAGCCATTGGAGGTGACCGAAGAGAGTTTGGAGGAAGGGGACGGGTCTGGCTTCCCTATCTGCGAGCAAGTTTGCGCCAAAAGGGCCAGGGGGCTCTTCTTCGCGTCCAGCTGCAGAAATCAGAAGGACATACAAAGGCAGAGGTTTAATCGGGGTCTAAGCAAAACCCCGGAGCATACATAGGTCGCTTGCCCGTACGTTTTCCCAGAGAACAGCCTGGAAGTGAAGAACAATTTTGCGCGCATTCGTCACCCTGACAGCCCCCTCCCCTGCATGCACCATTTTCCACAAATCTTTTAAAGGGGGCTAGGGATTTTCATGTTTGTGCGAGCCCATCGCGGCCGCCTCCAGCACTGGCTGYTTCCTCGGCGGCGGCAGCAGGGCCCGCGCAGCGCGAAGCTCCGCGTCTCGGGATTTGCTGCTCGCCGTGTCGGACGTGCAGGCGCACAAGCACGGCCATGAACTACAGCGGCTGCAGCGCTTCTGTGCCCTGAGAACTGACACTATTTATAAACAGAGCCCGAGTTAGCCGGCGAGCCAGGCTCCGAAGGAGAGTAGTGTCCTCACTCCGCAAAGACCGTAATGAAATCATTCATTCCTGCGGACACACCCTTCCCACCACCCTCTCCATTGCGAGTTTCGGTCCCGACAGCAGCGAGCTACGCCGAGAGGGACCGACAGCCTCGACAATGGAAAAAAGGGACGAATAGGGCCCCCAAAGTATAAAAGCGTGTCGGTACTTGAAAGCGAATGGTTAGGGAGTTGAAATACTCATCCTGCCGCACCCACGTTTGAGCCTGTCTCTCTCTGCGCCCCCCCTTCCCCCAAGCACTCCCTGCAAAAGGGAAGATTGTTTGGCACTCCGACTGCTGCCTAGTTGCGTGCTCGGACCGTGAACCCAGAGCGGTCGTTTCCTTTCAGTCAAACCTCTCTCCAAAAAAAAAAGGGGGGGGGAAAGAAAAAATAATAAAAATAGCAAAAATTAAAAGTTAATTTAAATAGGAATTATGTGTTAGCCAAGTGAATATGGAAGCAATAACCACAAGCAGTTCCTCGCACCAACTCCAGATCAAAAGAAGCCTATTTCCTGGTATAAATGCATTTCAAAGCGAAGGAAAGTGCCGAGGGAGACTGGAGGAGACGCCATGCAAAGCCGGCGCTCGGGCAGCGGGGGAGAAACAGCTAGGGGGACGGGGACGGCTCCGAGGTCCTTACCTCGATGGGGCTGACGGGCGTGGAAGGTAAAGGCTGCAGGTATTCAGGGTGTAAAATGTGTCCAGTCCGCGCCGTGAGCATTTTCAAGACTTTGATGGGAAGACGGTTGGCTTGGCGTAGCGGGTCCGAGGGGGGGACGGCGTGGAAGCAGGGCTTGGCGGCGGCGCTGCTGCCGTTATTCCCAGCGTGCCCGTTCGGCCCGGCGAGGTCGGCGGCGCTGCGGCTGCGGCGGGGGCTGCCTCCGGGCTCGCTGAGGCTGCTGCTGCGCTTACTACTTCTTATAGCAGAAAGCGAGGGCGATGTGATCATGACCCAAAACCTCTCATGAAAACTGGGGCAAGTCGCGCCGCTCGCACTCGGAAACGCTCGCTCGCTTTCTGCGGGTGAGGAGGGAGAAAAGCCACACGCCCCCCAAACAGGAAAACAAACATAAAATGTCTTGTGGCTCTCTGGCGGGGAGGGGGAGGGAAAGCGGGATCTGGCCGGAGAGAAAGAGGAGGAAAAAAAGCCGAGTAATCCTTGGGCTGTGCTGAGGGGCGGGGGTGGGGGGCTGCGAGCGTGTGTCGCTGTCCCCCTCGCTGCTGGGTCTCGGCTCCCCTCGCTGGCGCGGCGCGGTGCGTTCGCCTCCGCCGCTCAGCTGTGATGCGAGCCGCTGCCCATCCAGCCCGGGATCTGGCAAAGAAACTCACTTCAAAAGCAGCTGAATTAGTCTGAGATTAAAGCCTTTGCCGCCTTCCAATCAAATGGGACCCCGAGGTGATTGGAGGGTCAAGGGGATGTGACGTTCCCTTTTCTGGGGCTTTTTTTCTCTGTTTTTAATGGTCTCTCGCTCTTTTTTTTTTTTTTTCCCTTCCCTTTCTCGTCCGCCTTCCCTCTGCCCTCCCCTCCTTCCTTGTTTTCGCTCCTAGGACGGGCTGGGCGTTAATTCTGTGTTTCACATCACGCGCTGGGAAGGTTTTCTCCCTCCGCAGCTCTCGCGCCTACTTCGGCGGCAGCGGGGCGGCTGCGGGGCGCAGTGCAGCCGGGGGTGGGGGAGGATGAGGGGCGCCGCAGGGCTCCGCCGCCCCCGCCGCGGCCCCCACACTCGCACCGCCGCCTTCCGCTCGCGACACACCGCGTGAACAGGCGCGACGCGCCCCCTCGGGGCGAGCCCGCCGGAACAGCGCTGTCCCCCTGCRGGGCTCCGCCGCGTCCCCGCCAGGCCCCGGGGAGGCTTTCCGCGCCTCCCGCCTCACGAAACGGAGCTCGATGCGGACGTGAAACTGCAGAGCGCCGCCCTGCACGTCGCCGCCCGYGCCGGGTGCGAGCGTGCGGCGGCGCGGGTAGCGCGGCGGGATTGGGGGAGGCGGGAGTCACATGCGGCCGTGACACGCACCGCCCGCCGCCGCTCCGCTCCTCGGGTCTCTCCTCCCCTCCGTCAGTTGTCAATGCTCCCCGACCGCAATCAATCAGTTATTTGTCAGCCCCTGTCAATCCGCCCTTGATTTATGTCAGCTTTTGTTGCTGATTACAAGCCTGGTGTGACTTGAAGGGGGAGAGAGGGAGAGGGAGGAAGGAAAACAGAGAGAGAGAGACAGAGAGACGGGCTCCTTTGAAAACAGAGCTGTTCAATTTAAGGAATAAATCGTTCTTCGAGTAAACTCAATTTGTATGCCAGCAAAAGGAGAGTTGCTGCTGCGAGCCGGGCGCCCAGCACCCCTCGGCGGAGCCGCGGCCGCGCGGTGCGGGCCCGTCGGGCCGGGGCTCGCTTGCTTCGGGGCTCCTCTTTCCCGCTTCTCATCTTCGGCTGTTAAAAGGCGACCTGGCTCCCGGCGCTGGCGGTAGGGTCGAGAGGGCCGGCCGGAGCTCAGGCAACGCGCTGCCAGGAAGAGCCTTTCGGCCGTGCGCCCGCGGCGCTGGCCCGGCGGCGGGGCCAGGCAGCCCGGCCGCGCCGCCGGCCCGGGCAGCGGCGTGGCTGGGACGGTGCTTAGAGCCGCCGGGATTTCGGTCACAGTTACTGGGCTTGTTACGGTAGCAGCGATCGTATCGGTTCGCTATTGATACSTTTGTTTAATTTCGGCGAGGCTGTGCTGGGCACCTCATGGATATTTATCCATTATCCATCCGCGTTGGCGTTGTGGGCGTACTGGTTTGTGTTCATGCGCTTCCAGCGTGCCTGCTCCTCTGTCCTCTTTCTAAAGACCTCACCCCGTTTCTGCCGTGCCGGCGGACAGGGATCGGGGGCAGTACGCCGCAACGTTGGCAGAGCCTCGAGTGGACTCCCCAGCCCTTCTCTTGCTCACTGGATTGCGTTTTTTTTTTTTTCTCTTCGTACTTTCCATCCCACTTTCCCCCACCTCCTCATCCCATAACATTTTTTCACAGGCAAAATGTGTTAATCAATCTTTTACTTTTGTTTCCGGATCTGACATGGTGGCCCACACAATCTACAACATTAACAAAAAGGTCACTTAGAGATAAAACACGTTTGACAAGTGAAGAACAAGGCAAGTGCTTTAGGGGTCGCGTCCAATTTCTGACCTGGACTCCAACCAGAACAGGCGCTGATCCTGGAAGGAGTAGGCGAGAGGAAAGACTTTCACTTTCTCGTCGTGTTTATATCTTCTGAACCAAGTGCCCCCCCCACCTTGAAACGCCGATCTCCCCCAGTCCTTAAGCAGATGTTTCAGATAGCCTTTAATGATCTCTCTCTCTCTCTTTTTTTTTTTTTGGTATGCGTACGGCAGTTTTTCTCAGGTTTTTCGCCCTGTAAATCGGTGCATTTTAAATGCAGCAGTCGCATACGTTTATTTAGTGTCTTTTAGTAAAGCTGCATTTTTTTTTAATAGCGTGTATAGAGCAGGGTAAATATACAGACTCCCCAATTTCTGTATTTCTAAAGTTATTTTTAACAAACTTCTTAATTTATATATTTTTCTATAAAAACATAGGGTTTACTGCCTTCAACTTCTCAGTGGAAAGTCATAAACGTACTTTAATTTTGCAATCACCGCGGTCATTTTATGAGACCGTGAAAATGTAATGGTTGGGGGGATAGCAAAGGAAACCTTGCATAAAAAAATGATACTGCAATAGGACTGACAAGACCCACAACTTGCCCTTAAGGAACTCCCCCCCTTCCTTTATATAGAGTGGAAGTGACTTGAATCTGCCCCGGGTTTTCCCCCAGTTCTTTCTTTTGTTGTCAAGTCCAATTGATAAATGGAGTGCAGTAAAACTCTGGAAGAGGGGAAAAAAAAAAAAAAAGCTGAAACCTTCATTTGTGTTCATTTGCATTAAAGTGCTTGGAACAGCTGTTTTCCTTACAGGACCGGGGAGACTCCTATCTGTTTTCTCGTTGTATTTATCCTGCCTCCCAGGGTGAAAGACTAAAGATTAATTGTCTTAAGGTAGAGTCAGCTGTGGGAAGGCTCCCCCCTCCCCATTTTCCCTTCCGCCTCTCTTTTCTTGTGGAGGTAAGGGCAGTTTCGGGAAGGGGCTGTTTTACTTGTAAGGCAAGGAAGCAAAGGCGGCACCCGGTGCATGTGTAAAACGGGCAGCGCATCGACGGGAAAAGCGGGGTGAAGAAGAGGGGGAACAACACGAACCGGGGTCCTTCTGGCTGAAGGCAACGCATAAGAGGGCAGTTTAATTAGTAACTTCAGAGGACATTTTTTTTTTTCGCTGAGCGTTTGAAATGAGATTTTAAATTGCAGTCAGAACTGTAAACTTTTTTACGTAGACGCTTGTTAAAAAAAAAAAAAAAAGAGAGATATTCCCCTTCCTCCCCCCCCACCCCGCAAAGAAAAAGCATTTCTTAGCCATGATAGCTTGTTCACTGTGCTTAACACACGCAGAAAACGATTTTCAGCAAGGGTCCTGGAGTTAGGATGGACACGCATAACATCGGACAGGCGATGGGACTGCAGCTTGAAAGCGATGCATAGTTTTTGTTTTGGCTGCTGTTGACTTTTTTTTTTTTTTTTTTTTTTTTCCCTTCTTCTCCTGAGCTGAAGAAGATGGATTCCGTCCTGCCCGATACCTTTGCGAGGAATCCCTCTTTAATGAGTCCGTGCAGCCGGTTTGCTCTTTGGCATTTACTTGTGTAGTCTTGTTGAAGTTTTAGTGGCTATTGTTTTTATTCGCCTTTTAAAAATACTAAAGGTTGGAACCCGTCTTCCTCCTCTAACAAAGGAAAATTGTAACTTAAAGAAAAAAAAGGAAAGCAAAGGAGGAATTAATTAACAAGTGCCAGTCCACACTTTCCTTTACCTACCAGCTATTGGCAAGCATGTCAAGTTGATTTTATTTGCACACAATGGAAATGATTTATTTTCTCTTAAAAAGGAGTGGGCTGGCAGATATTTGAGGAGGAGAGGAGGGCGAGCGAGAGAGAGAGAAGAAAAAAAGTTTGAAAATGCCTTGAACTATTCACTGTCGAGATGGCTAATCAGTATTGAGGCTCGAGGGCACTCGGGCAGCTTTTCAATGCGGTTTTCCTTTCATCTCAAGCTGGATGGAGGCGCTCAATTAAAAGCCTATCAGTTTGTAAGTAAATCAACGCCTATCAAAGTTGTCACATCAAACAAAACGATTATTATTGCAGCCCGCCTCCCCTATTAATCTCCCTCTAAAATAATCCGCTTGACAGGTCAGGCTGGCGAGCTGCAAACCCTGGTCAGGATTACCCCCAAAACCCGGACTGCCTGTTTTTCCCTCGGGAGAGGGAACTGCAGAAGCCTCGGCACCAGTGTGCCTTCTCTGAGAGCTTGCTCTCTTGTCATTTAAGTGTCAGATTTTGTAGATCATGTTGGTAAAGGGCGTTTAGTCTTTTAAATTGAACAGCAACAACCCTACAGGCCCTCTAGATTTTTTTTCCTCCCCCCCTTTCTTTTCTATCTTTTTAAAACAAGGTTAAGCTTTTAATTAACAGAAACAAAGTTGCTGAGTTGCCTGTGCTGTATTTCTCGGCATAACATGTTTCAGCTACCTGTCTGTCTGTCCTGTGTGTCGATTTTATTTTGCTCTGGTCGTGCTTGCCTTTATCTATCTTCCCCAAGGCTTTTATAAAGATTTGCATTGCAGTAGATATTTGTAAACGATGCATGTCCGGCACTTTTTTTTTTTTTAAGCCAAAAAAAGTGCTTCGAATAATAAAAAAAATACGATGGCTTATTAGAAATACTGCATCATAAATTTGTACATCTGGGGAAAAGACTTTTTTTTTAATACGAGATTGCATGTGTGCGGATATTAGCTGATCCATCTGCACAGGTACCTTGCAGAGCTGAGGGTATTTCTTTCAGAATGTTATTAAAGCAAATAGTTTGAATGCTTGCCAACAGAAACTAAGATTTCCAAACCTCTCCTCTGTTTGCATAGTACTTGAAAATATTTACCCTTAAGATTGTAATTACTTTCCTAATATATATAAACAATATATATTTTACACAGCATGAGATGTAGTTAATTGTCGTATAAGCAATGATAATTTTATAGCCATCCTCAAAATAGCAGTGACATTTAAATGGACATGAGTTTTGTTCGTCAGTGTTATTTTGACTCAACTACCAGAAAATTACTTTTTTATTTGCTTACTGCTTTCGGAAATACACCTTTTCCAAAGTGTTTTCAAGTGAGTTTTTCCAGTCGTCTTCCCTTTTGTTACGCTGAGAGATAAGGAAGAGGTTAATACCCCTAATAAACGCCCTCCCTTTTAAGCTTTTTGATAGATTCTTCTATGGATGCTGTGAGTTTCATGTAGGAGCGTAAAGATTTTTTACTCCTATGTTGAAACCCCTTTACCGACAGCTGTTTCCCAAAACTATCTTCTTTTATGTTCAACACTTTTTTTTTTTTTTGATGCAAACACTTTTTATTTTAAATAAGCCTTAAGGTAACTTTCAAGAGAGAGAAAGAGATAGAGAGACGGCAAGCCAAACGAGTTTGATGGCACGGGAAAGGCTAGGCATGCTTCCTGTTAAAGTGAATAGAGATTGTCAATCCATTCCATGTTACTAAATGTACTACGATTAAAATTATCAAGCCTAAACCAAGCGAATACATTCGCTAATTCATGCATACGTACTTGAACTAATATTTGCTGCCTAGATTTTAAGAGTGAAAAAAAGACTTTTAGCTTCTGTAACACCTTGGTCTGACTATTGAATCTCAGAAATCATAAAGGCATCTTTGGGTTTATCTACTGCAAAAGCCTGGAGGCTAAGTGAGAGAATTACACTAACTAAGCACATATTTGGTTACAGTAATCCTTCGGAAATTAACTGTGGCACACGAATGGAGGCGATCTTTAGCTTCTTCACTTGGATCCAAAATGTAGAGAGTGTTTATTGACAACTTTGTTATGGAAACTGTGCAGATCAGCCGCATGTGTCTTAAACAGCTTTAGGAATACCATCTCCTTAGATACAGAGAGAAAGTTTAAAGCGTATCGCTAGGAAAGGCATTGGTACCCCAATAATTAACCTTGCCTGAAATCACATATGGCGTGAACAATAATCCTCGAAGTAATTACAAGATAGCTATGTTGCGAGGGGGAGGGGGGAAGAAGCATGCCATACATCTTAGCTATCTTCCTGATACAGGCAAGGTCTACGATTCCCCCCCCCCCCAAAAAAAAAAAAAAAAAAAAAAGGTTATCTTAATAACTATTAGCTTGTTTTTAGCCACCCCTAATGATGCATTTAGGTTTTCTCTAGTCCCAACTGCTTTCATCTTTAGCTTTTTACCCTAAAATTAATTCCACCTAAAGTACATTTTTCATTTTGTACTGTACTAGTGACGTGCAAATAATTTACATCAGCGTTCATCAGGACTGTCCTGAAGTGATGGATCATTTTGTTGAGTTGCAATAAAAGTGCAGAATGATCTATAATGATGTAATATATACATTAAAAGGGTGTCTGGATGATCAGAGTTTTGCTAAAAATGTAAAAGGGCTTTTTGATTGATAACAGGGTTGCTGTTTTTCTGCAAAGGCTGTCACAGGCTGACACAATGCTTGAGTTATTAGGGCAGAGAAGGGCAACCATAAATTTCCAACGTCAGGCAAAAACTCTCTTTATTGTCTATATGATGGATGGGCCTCCGTACTAGACACCAAATACTTCGTATCACCCTTAAATGGGAACACATTTTTCGTGGCCATAATTCATGTTTTTTAAATAGAAAGTTTGAAATGCCTGCCTATATTTCACAGTCCTGACATATTTATGAATCACTCCCTGCATGCAAATATAATTATTTAAAGCACTGAGGTGACATATGGGTTAGAAATGTACCAAATGCTGTTAGCAGAGTGATTTTTTTTAATTCCCTAAATTGAACACCATAGAAAACTCTKCCTGTCTGTTCAGATCAATAAAGTCGAAGGTGAAGTTTTACTGATTTTGTCAGTGCCACATACAGATATTCGGTTTTGATTAGGTGAAACTGCCAAAAAGGGAGTCTTTTGGCAATTACCATTAGGTTAATGAAAGGACGCTCATCTTTCTCCTGGCACGCGCGCACACACGCGCGCTTTTGGGGAGGGGGGTGATGAACTAGCTGAAGGTAAATTTGACAGGCTTTTTCAGCCAGTGTTTGTCGCCGGGCTGCGCTTGGCGCGCAGGGCAGGCGCTTTGCCGAGCCGGGGAACGGGCTGTCTCGAAGAGCGCCTCGGTTTCTGGGGGCCGGCGGCCGGGCCGGGCCGGGCCGGGCCCCGCGGCTGCGCTTGCTCCGCGCGGGCGGGCGGGCTCGCTTAGGCGCTGTCCTGCCCTTCCTCGCGGCCGCCGGACACGAATTCGTCGCTCGCGGCTCCGCGCCTGGGAGGCCGCGGGCGGCGGCGGGCGGACGAGGCGGCCCCCCCTTCCTGCGGGCTCGACGCGGCGCGGCCGGCGGTGGCGGTGCCGGAGCTGCCTTCTGGGCCGGCCGCGCCGCGCGTTACCTGCCGGCGTACGCCGCGGCGCCGGCTCAAGTCGCAGCGACCGGGTAAGAGCGGGAAGGAGGCGGCCGCTCGGCGGCTTGTTCGCGTTAGCTAGTTGCGGGCGGCGTCCCCGGCCCCGCCGACGGGGAAGCGGCGGCAGCGCTGCTCGCCGCC
>NW_028186490.1:2733004-2752395 GCF_003343005.1 Rhea americana
GGCGGGCCGGACCGGGCCGGCTCCGCCCGCTGCCTGCGCCCGCCCCTGGCTCCGCGCTGCTGGCGGCCGCGGCTGGCCGCGGAGCTGCGGTTGCGCCGGTAAGAGCCGCGGCAGCCCGGAGGGAAAGGGAGCGGTGTCCGAGTCGTAGTAAGTATCACCGGAGAGCACCGGGGCAGGTGAGCCCCGACACGGGGTCCTTGCACCCTGAGCTGCATACCCCGCACTCTAACCAGGCTCCTCCTGCGCTGGCCATGTATGYCCCTGGACCGGAGCTGTTATCTCTGGCTGTCTGGCCTGTAACATAAACCTTTGCATTTATTTAATTCAAGCTTACCGTATTTTCAGTAGAGCTCAAGTATGTGTGCATCAGAGTCACTTACTATCCTGAATATTTTCGTCCTGTGGACTTGTGTGTAAATGCTTAAAATGTTTGCAGTAGTCCAAACTTACCATAGCAGGCTGACTCTTTGCCCATAAAATGTTAAATCAACCATGACCAGACTCATTTTCCCATGTCAGCTAAGGAGACTCTGTAAATCAACACATTAGGGCTTTGCTGGGTAGGAGCTGCTTGTGTTTCATGCAGAATGGCCCTGACAGCTGTTCTCTCTGTGGCCTGATTGTCAGCCTCTGGCTGAATGCAGAATTGTCATGTGGCAGTGAGGAAACTCACAGGTAGAGCCCAAAATCACTGGGGATACAATATGCAAGAGACCGAGGGTTGGCACTGCAGAAACAAGTTGCAAAGGTTGCATTTTCTTTCGATGTGATAGCGTTTCAAAGCCTCACAAGCTCACAGGTGTTTTGYAAAGCCCGTCCCACCTTGAATCACCTAGATGAACCTGCACCTCCTATGAAGGCCCAGTTATTAGTATGTKGGCAGAGGTGTTTTGCAGGCATTTAAAGCTTCCTAATGCCTCAAGACAGAGGTTGCTTGGAAGCCATTGCAGAAAGCTCATCTCAAGGTTATGAAGGGTTATGTGATAGCTGTACGTAGAAGGAAATGAGCACTCTGGACAAATGTAGTTAGGAATGAACAGCCTTGGACATAGGTGACCAGCCAGGAGCAGCTGAGACAAACATAGCCTGGCACTACAAAAAGCAGTTAAAAAAAAAAAAAAAGGTCCATGTTCCTCTCTCTGATCAAGAAATGAGAAAAAAAATCAGACCACTCCCCCCCTCAATTCTGAACAGTACACTATTCTGTGAAAAGCCTCAGCCAGTTAGTTTTTATCTAAACCTCTGTCTCTGGGTGAGAGTTTAGACACTGGGGAGCTTATTTATGGGTGCTAGTTGGCTCAAAGGAAAAAGAGAGTAACAGAATAACATAACCCCTTACCACCAYGCTACTGGTTCCAGTAGTTATACACATTGAATCAGATAGATTCAGATATCAAGATAGAGCTTTGTGCTGTACTTTATGAGAGGCCTCAGCATAGAGAAATCATTATCCTGTGCTCCTTGCTGGATTGCCTCCCACTCAGAGAAGTGACCCGGCTATGACCCAGACTCTGAACAGTTGTGTGTAAATTTAATTTTCAGCATTACATCATTTTAACTGGAATATCACCTCTGTGCTCACTATTGTGCTGTGTGGGTTACCTGGAGGTAGAGAAAAACAAGGGSAGGGAGAAAACGTGCAAAATACTAGGAAATGAAAGTTTAGCCTCAAAATGCGCACATAGTCGTTTCTACCCTGTACTCTATTGAGACAAAATGAGTGAGCCACTGGAGATCAAAGAGAGAGGGGGGAAAAAAAARGCACATCAAAAGCATAGAATCCCACAAGGTGTCAAAAGGAAAAGGGTTRCTAATGAAAGGATGATCCAAGCTCTGCTCACAGGTTCCTGTGTAAAAAAAGTCAGAAGGCAAACAAGTGTCTATAGCAGCATTTCCTGTTGGTCAGTACTTTCAATATGTTCAATATGGTGAACAATGAAAACATTTTCTTCAAAATTCAATGTACTTGCTTGTATGGCTTGTGTGTATTTGCTCTTTGTGTGTATTTTTGCAGAATTYTCTGTCTTGAGGAATACACATTTTTGAAGGGAACAAAACCGAACGCTCTTGTGAAGGCTGCTTGTTTCCCCAAAAGTTAAAGGTTTTGAAGCAGACTAAGAACAGGAAAGAACTCAGCATGAGTCCTACCTACTTCATCTAATTGTAATTTTTATTTTTCTTTAATTGAGCAGAGAGTTACCCTTTTTGTCATATTTTTTTCTCATAAGAAATATATTTTTCTTCTGTTTCTTCCTGCATATATAGTCAGTTCATATGTYCAATGGATGACAAAGTAAGCTGACCCATATGAGCTTGACCTTTTTTTTTTTCCTGACCAGCTTCATGCAGTTACTCCCCACTCTGATGATTATACTACCTTTAGCATCAAGAACAGAGATTAAAAGCAACAGGAGCTTGCTTGGTCAAGGTCGTGAGTCCTTTTCAAGTAAACTTTTAAAATAGTGGCCGGAAAAGAACAGAGACTGAACAGAGATAGCAACTCTTAAGGTCTAATGACTGGTTTACCAATAACAGTGGACAACTTTATTATGTGGTTCTGTATCTGTAAAATGAAGTCCTAATGTTTAGTTATCCATTACAAAGAGTTTTAATGAGGATAAAATAATAAATGCTTTAATACATTACAGTGGTGTAACAAAGACAAGAACTTGGTCTCACAGTCACTGTAGAGATGCTGCAGCATTATGCGCTGTGTCTTGCTGTGTAATAGCATAGTCAAATCAAGASGATCATCTCATTCCTGTTTAGGGTGCCATGCTCTCTTGTCAGAATTAAATAGTGTTATTTTGTATGCCAGTGCTGCTGCAAGTTTCATGTTTTGCATTACTCAGAGAACAGAAGCAAATATGCTTGAAGATTTCTCATTCCTCCACTGATTTTCAAAATCATGAAATGGTATGATACAACATATGCATGTAATGATGGCACATATATATATTGAAATAGTAGTCAYACTTTTCTATAATGTTTGAAATTGATGTTCTTGCTGTTTGCCTTAGATTTATACAGTATGGTGGTTTTTATCTGTGACCTTGAAATCATGAATAATCTCCATGCTAGTGAGACAGAGGTACAAATGGTATTATTRTATGGCTTTGGTAGACTTGTTTGAATGTTATTAATATACAAGGGTAAAATCAATTAGCAAAACACCATTTTTGAAATGTAATTTATTAACACTGTATGAGAATATTCTTTGGTTGAATGGCTCCAAGACAGAGRTAATATAATAGTGTTGTGGCTACTTCAGTTAGGTCTTGCTGCTTCTCTCCTTGAACTAAAAGCAGAATTTTCTCATTTACTTCTACATGAACAGAATTGGACTGTGGTAAGCAGGTGTTTTGGTTCAGTAATCACCCTGTGTTCTGTTCACACATTTTCATCATCAGCTCAATGGGAAGAGCAAGCAGGATGCCTTCATATGTGTTACAGGTTTTTAGTATCTAAGTATGTTAATGAGAAACAAGAATGGTTGGACCCAAATTATACCACCTAAGGAAAACAGTAAACCTCACAACCCAAATTAAAATTCCGTGTAGGTGCTTCGGTTTTCCTGTGCCTGTTGATAACCTTTCAWGTCAGCTAATATTAATAATAAATTATATTAATAAACCAGAGGATAAAAAATAAGAACTTGCTGCCATTTTTTCTTATTCATCATGGAAACTACATAGAGTAAGTAAGTTTTTTTTTAAAATATATTTCTGTCTCCAATATCCGTATAAAAAACCACAGATCTTTAACAGGCTCTTTACAGTTGAGATGAAAGCTGTTCTTGGCCAGAACTGCCTACTTATTTTAATATGCCTCTTAAAGGCATTTGTGCAGCAAGTACGATGAGAAGATGCATGGGRTCAGTCTGGAGTGTGGAAACAAGTTGACTTTGATTTTGGTGCTACATTTGTAATTTCTGTGATGTGAATGGGGTGAAAGTCCCTGTTACTTGCATTAGTGAAAGACAAGATTAACTCAGGCTGGTTCTGGGTGAGCAGGCTCGTGTGACCAAGAAGAGCAAAGCTGGAAGGAAATACAGTTCTTTTCAGTGGTAGTATTGTAGCACCATATTTATATTTATTTTGGAGTAATTAAAGCAATATCATTTTTTACTGTGAACAGTGAATAATCATGGGATGCCAAGAACCCAACCCAAAGCAAGGTATGTTTGTGTTCATATTATATACAGTGAAATAAATAGTATGTTACCTCTTGGAGTAGTGTTTGGCCRAGATGGTTTGGTGTTTCTTAAACAACGTTGGCTGTTTGTCTTTGRGTAGATCAAATGTTTATCAGTAGTGCCTTTATATCTTCCCAGAAGGCCCAGGTTTGCTCTCTTTTGGAATTTTATGRTGTCTCAAGAAAAACAAAAAATGACAGCATCTACAAATTCACCCTATTACTTGCCCTCGGTATGGGCACTAGAATATTAATCTGGATCTGCTGCACTGGAGGACTTTCTCAGGCACTGTAGAGCTGGGTAAATTTCACCCTTACAGGATTGAGAACTGTAATGGGCGCCTGAAGTTAAAAAAAAAAAAAAAATTATAAAGACACCAGGTTGATGACACCAGTCAGTGAAGTGCAGAATGTCCTTCTCTGTCTTGCCAGCATGATTAGAGAACAGTTCATTCATAGCCTCTCTGTTGATTCTGCAAGAGTACCAGTTGTGTAACTGGATTTCTGGAATAGAGGTGCCTACTCAATAGTCATGCAGATTACCGAACAGCTACTGTGTGGTAATACCGTTGATACAGATATTATTTGACTTACAGACAAATAAGTTAGTGGCTACAGACTCTATGTTTTATTTTCTAAATGTAAAGTTAGCTTAAATTTTTACCTCTGTTCATATACTATGTTGCTGATTTTGGTTCTTTGCTGTTACTGCCAAAGATTTTTAGTTCACCTTTAAGTGACAGGCTCAGATATGAACTTCTCTGCTTTTGTCAGTTTAGGTCAAATCATGAGCAGAGTTTTTTGGATTAAAAATGCTCAGTCTTCCACCTGTTCACACTATATGAAATAAAATTGCCTGAAGAAATCTACCATAATCTAATCTATGATATTCTGATACATACTGTACACTGTCAACTTTAACTTTTTAAAATATAAAGTGACTGTCTGCTATCACTGTTTAATACAAATAGTTCTGAATGATTATAAAAATATTTAATGCATAATGCATACCACTCAGATATCATTGTCAGTAATGGATGAAGAATGACATTTGGGTAATCTATGAAAGTAGACAAAAACATTTTTCAGTAGTTAGTGTTTTCAGGGTGTTGGTTTCTAATAATAACATTTTGGTCATAATATCTTTTTAACATAATTTAAACTACTTATGCAAATTGGTGAACTAACGAGTGCTTTTATTCCATCTGAAACACTGAAAATGTCTTGCATTATAGAAACATTTATAAAACAGTTTAACTCTTTTGCTTGCTTCAAGTTGAACAGTAAAGCAGATCACAAATTTCATGGTTACAGAGTAAAACAAACCTCCCCTCAGCTCTTTGTGTGATTTGTGAAGTGCCAAAGAGTTCGAGGGGAACCCTAATGATAACTGGGTTTCCTCTTACAGTGGGGAGTCCTTAAATGGCAGAGATTTGCAGAGAGCAAATCTGTCAAGTGAAGGAGGAAACATAGCTCAGGCCCATTGTGGGCCGCAGTTAATCCTGGGTGCCCARTCTGGTGTGACTGTTTGTGGTGAAGGTGAACTTTCAGGCCAGTGGGCTAGTAGGAAGCTTTTCTTCACCTTCTGCCGTGCCTCTGAGGTGTGCCAAGCCTATCAAAGGATGTACTTATTCTGTCAGTTTAAGTTGCTTTGTGGCCTCTGAGGCTTTGGAGCCCCAAGTTATCTTTCAGGTTTCTACCTAGAACAAATAATTTCCTTTCTCCTGAGAGCAAGTCTGGGGTTGTTTGAGAAGACAGTTTGCTTCAGTAGCTGCTTCATAGGGACATTGTAGTCCCGTGCTGGTGTTCATTTCCTCTACCCCCRTGGTGTGTTCCAGTTATATTCGTAAGGCCTTGGAGATTCCTATGTTCCCATAGTGCTATCAGACGTTCATCACACATTTTATTTCTCATACCTGATAACATAAATCTGCTTTGCTGCAGAGCAGTCTTTAATTTAGGCTTCTGACTTTGAACCAACAAAGAAACAAAACTATAGTTTTTAAGGGCACACAGGTAAGAAATGAGATCTGAGTAGGTCAGAGCCTTTATGATCACCTGTTCGGAGATAGCCTAGGCTTATGCTGAGGGAAAGTTTCTCAGCACAAGAAGAGGTGGTTTGGCAGCTCAGCACGATTGGTTCTGACCACAGAACCAAGCAACTCAGAAGAGAAACCCTGAAAGCGCCTACTTAAATGGTCGGGATGCCAGTAGACTGTTTGGGTAGCTCTGCATAAGAACCTACATTGAAATGCCCTAGAGCTGCACTGGATTTTTGGCCTGAAGGCCAAAACAGAGCCATTTGGACTTCGTAACACATCTGTTTTTGCTAGGCCAGATGAGCATAGCAGCTGAGTGTGCACAGTCCTCAAGAGAGAAAAGGAGGAGRTGCCGTTTTCCATCTCTCTCACATCACCAGAGTAGCAGTGGGACAGAAGTTCCAGAAAAAGACAYGCGAACAGTTTGGGTAAGAGCTCTGATTTTATCGTACTTATTGAAGTTGGGAGAGGAGAAGGGGCAGTTCTTAGGAAACGTATGGTGGGTGGTAGTGAACAGCCAGGGAGGAAGTGGTCATCACAAAAACTTTGCATTCAAAGGCCAAAAGTGGTTTTCAGAATCCTTTCTTTCCATGTCACCCACATTAATGAGAAAAAAAAATGACCCCTTTAATCAGCATTTTTACAGGCTTTGCTCATTGTTAGCACAGTATTGACTAGAGAATATGCCTCTACTCAATGCTAGTGAGATAGCTAAGCTTGCTTGCGATCAAAAGGAAGGCATATAGTCTCAGCAGGCACTGTTGTACAAATACGTAATCACTAGTGCATGTGCACCTTGCAGCCCAAATTCACTCTAACAAACATCTGTATGTGGCTGTGCACATTCCCACTAGCACCTTCCTCACCTGTGTCAAATTCCACAGCACCATTTTCAGAGTGGTTCCATGCAGGCTGGGAAGATARTTCCTATCCCTCTTGCATATATCTGGACATTCCAACCACAGGTGGCAAGAACTGAGTTGATTAAGCTTGTGTGGCATCAGTTATACAGAATACTTCCCCTTCTCTGGCACCCACCTCATACTTTTCCCTCAGCCTTGTGTACCAGTTGTATTACTTGCTYGTTAGGGCATAAGACTATTTCAGTTTTGATCCTGCTGCCCTATCTTGGAAAACATATGCCCAAGCACACATTCCTGCAGCTCCCCCCTCCAGGAACATGGATGGTCCTTTCACTGGGGTGGGAATGTCACTGGTTGCTTCTTCCTAGTATTTAACTTCTGGACATAATATAGTCTATTTCCTGGCRTATATGGTAGTGTTGGAATTCCTTGATTGCTGTTATTCACTGGGGAAAAGAGTGCTCTTCTGTCCCAATAAAAAGCTTTTTGATAAAGGGAACTGTGATGTCCACCATTTCTACAGTAACCAATGTAAGGCAGCAAGACCATAAGCTGTTGTCTCCTCTCATTCATGCAATTATAAAAGTCTTGTGGGAGCACTGTATTGGGTTCTGAATCTCACCAGTGTCTTCTCCACATTTAGAGATTCCTTGCTGTGTGAAAGCCTTCATGACCTTAGAACATCTAGGTGATACACACTATGCAGGGGTAGAAAACTGATGTTACAGACTTCCTCTGTGCCAAACTGATTTTCTCCTTGGAAAGAACTGGGGCTGCCAGACACCACAGGGTAATGATCATCCTCTAAAGGCCCTGTAATGAGTTTCTGAAACATTGGGAGCTGTCACAAATTAATGAAGTGATACATTGGGTGCGGCTTCCTTTTACAGAGCATACTGGTGAAGTTATGTTAGTTGTGAAGCACTTACTTTTTAAGCGATTATGATACACACAGACTGCAAGAATGGCTTGTGGCGGAAGGTGGTGAGGAACAGGTGTAGATCCATCGTTTGCTCCAACTGATGCACTATTATTGTGGCTTGTGGGAAGGTCCTCCTCCTGAACAGTTTGGAGAACAGCCAGGCTATGTGAGGACTTAGATCCAGAGTTTTCTCCCTGATACAGAGCTGTTATAGAGGTATTTCTGACTCAGAACTTTGATGACAATCATCTACATCCGCAGTGCCTTGGGAATGGGACTATTTTAAATTGTTCCGTACAGTAACTCTAAACCAAAAGAACATTAAGCCCGTTAAGTCAAACACTGAAAAAAAAGAGGAAGAGACAGAACAGAGGTAGGTTGCCTATACAATTGTAGTTGTTTGTTTAGTGTGTAGACATGTTGATAGTCCTAATGATGATAGGACATCAATATCAAATGATACCACCTCCCCATGATCTCTGCCTCATTTGATGCGAAGGCTGAAACAGAGTGAATGCCAAGAGAGCATAATTTGTCACCGACCTCTCTGTGGGAAAGAGTAGTAGGAAAATAAGCACAATACAGCAATGTGGTATGTTTTTTGTATACGCTCGTAGAACTTCTGTATAAAAAGAAACCTGTAGTTGCTTCTGTATCAAGTTAGCAGACTATAAGCAATAAAGGATTATACTTTAAGGTAATAATAAAAATGCACTTTTAAAACAAACTGTCAACTATGAGTTCAAGACATTAGTAATGAAAGAATATAKAAAAAAAATCTATGTTATGGATATTAATATGGATTACATTAGGCTGTGCRCCTGGAAGCACATTGATTTACCATTTTGTATAGCAGTATCCTATACTGCCTCCAAAACAGGATGACCCTTCTGTAGTTTGCATACTAGAAATAGAATAGAAAATTAAAATAAAATGACTATTTAATTAAACTGACAAGTTTGGTAGAAATAACCTGATATGAAACTATACAGTTATGTTAATTGAATGTCTTCCTTTTTTTTTTCTTTCTTTTTTTAAAAAAAAAAAAAATCTTTAAAAGAAGCATAAAGTGGCCTGGACCTGTCCTAAGGTAGTCAGCTGAAAGAACCTCTTCAAGTTCACTTCAATTCCTGTTACTTAATATGGCTTGGGAAATGGGGAAAGGCAAGACCAATATGGAGCATATTTCTGTCCCACTATATRTRTRTATATATATATATATATRTRTRTGTGTGTGTGTGTGTGTGTATGTATGTGTATATGTATATATATATATATAAATTTATATAGAACTGTAGCTTGTGGAACTTCTTGTAGGAATCTCTTGATCGTATATATTCACCCCTGTTCAAGAGGCTTGTGAAGCGATAGTTTTAACAAGAATAGGAAGAAGGCCTTTAATGCCCCAAACTTTTGGCCATTGATTTTGCCTTTTGTTTTTAATCACATTTTTTCATTCTAGAAGAGGAAAGAGGCTTTTAATTTTTTATTACACATAGAGATTGGGATTCTTGGGTTTTATCCCAAAGAGTAATATTAGCAAGATACCTAACCTTTCAAGCTATCCTCAGTGTAACTAGCTGTAAAATTGGGACATTATGCCTAATTGAGATAGGTATAGTAGGGCTTAATTGATTAATATATGTAAAATATCATGAAATTTACGGATGAATGACACTTTAGAAATGTTAGGTATTACTTTATTTATATTTTAAAATAACTAGTGTAAATAACACTAAGGATAGGTCATTATGAACAATTTTTACAAACACATTTACTTATAATCTTTGTGCTGGAAGACAAATACAGTACTGTATGGAGAACGCAGTTTGAAACAGGCAGTGAAAGTAGAAGGAATTTAACATGCATTGCCATTCACTAAAAGGAAAAGAAGACAGCTGATAACATTTCCCTATAGATATAACTTTGAACGTGTTATTTTCAATTTGTCAGGCTTTGGGCATTCTTGATGAAAATGGTTATATTCATGTAAGGAGTCAGTAAGCTTAAAAAATAGAATAAAATCTTTCAGTGGACTTGTTAAATCTTCTGTTTGGTCACATATATTTAGTTGTTGATGAATAGTTTATTCTTTGCTTTTCTGTTTAAAGAGAACAATTATTATTTAGTACTATAAAACAGGTACTTCAAATTTTTCAAGTAACAAAAAATTTTCAAATCTGTAGTTATCTCATAATTAGAACTCCTTTCCATTTGTGACAGCATGGACAGTTCTGTAGCTTCATTAACATAAGCATTTTTTAATAACAAAAAATTAACAGGGAACAATTGAATTTAGTTTCATGCTACCTTTTAATATAATTTAACATCTGGAATAAGGAAAAAGATTCTCCATGCTGCTGCATGTTTGGGGTTATTTTATTAGTTTTTTTTTTTGTTACTTCGTGAAGAAGTTAATGTTTTTTCAGCTCAATCCTCAAATCTAATTTGTGCTAAATGTGGCATCAAAGAAACAGGAGAAAAGTATCTGAGTCAAGGTTTTCCCACAAGAGACTCCACTTGCTGTATCCATATTGATTTATCTAGAATACACATGAAACGGCATGTTGAGTGTCCAGGGCTTTAGTGATGTGTCTGGGATGCCAGAGAGACAGTGGGTGAAACCTTTACAGGCTATGTATCACGAGTAGCATGTGCACTAGAGTGTATGTTCTCAAGTGAAGAAAAATCAAATTTTAATTCCTAAAAAGATTAATAAATTATCAAAAAAARAAAAGATAGGATTTTCCTGAATTGACATGAGATTGATTGATTAAACCAACAGATATAGCTTATAGCCATCCATTACTGTTACTGATACAGTTAACCTCGTCTTCTACGCACAGTCCTCAGGCCTGTAAAATCTTGCAAATTTTGTTAYTTACTGATTAGTGCTTTGAAAACTGTTTACAAATAAAATGTTCTTATAAAGTACAATCTAAGGGTCTTTCTTTTTTCTTCTTGTCATTTTATTAAGGGATTCCAAAACTGACAATTTGGGAAAAAATGTTAAAAAMTTGGCTGGGCAATATGGATGTTCCTGTCTCTTCAGCATGAGAATGAACTGTGCATATTTCTCAAGAGTTTTGAGCAGAGAATAAAGTAGTTTCTGCTGGTTAGTGCCAGTTCTTAAGAGCTAATTTTACAAAAGCTGTGCTTTATTCCTCTGTCCTGTACTCCTCATCCATGATGATATTTGTTATGACAGCTTCCTTTTTTACTGAGTTCTGTCACATAAATTGAATTACTCCACCATTTTTTTTTCTTCAAGAGAGAAAAAACAATTTGCAAAAGGTTTCTGGATAATGATATTTTAAACTTCCTGAATGTTTTTCCTTGGTTGGGTGTGAAGGCTTTTGTAGTATTGTTGTGACAGGATTTAAAAAAATACAGCCTCGTCTGTGACTACATCTCTTTTAAACTTCACTTTTTGTTACAAGAGTCCCCAGCATTATCTTAACAAGGTACAGAATCTTCAGTAACCGATCCAAATGTAGCATGGTAGTCTAACTCACTGCATAATCTTGTGAACCGTTACGTCAATCAGATACACTGGTATGACCTTTAGTTAAAAAAAATTCCTGAAACAGACTGGTGTTTTGAGGGGTTTTTGGCAAGTTAATGCTGTTGAAATACGATATATTGTCAGTTTGGAAACTGAAGACCTTACACTGTCATAGGGTAACTTACGCTATCTCGATTTTGATCTGGAGACACAGCCTGGGAGAATTTGAAGCCATTCTCTCTCTATGCCTGTTCTGTCATTGCCTTTCTTTTTTTTTTTTTTCCCCAGAAATGCCAATTCTAGTATCTGTTCCTGTGCCAATTCTGTGATACGGACATCTTTCCACTGTGACTGAAATGGTATGTCCCTAATTGGCCTATGTAAGTTATTCAACACCATCATGTGATGGTAATTTTTAATCTCAACTGTTCTGGATTCCAGTAAGAAACCTAAGTATGAAAAGCTTTATATTATATTGTCAATGGTTCCTCTTCCTCTTCATCTTAACTTGACAGCAGTAATTATAAATCTGCAGCTCAGAACTATCCTCTTGTGATTTTAGAGATAGTCCCCAGTTTGACAGCCAAATATCAGAGTATTTTCAGATACCTTTGTATATTTGGAGTCAAAGTYGCAATTCTAAAATTAAGACAAGAATTTCCTTAAGTTTGACATTGGTCTGGCTCTAATCATCTCTTCAATATAAACAGGAAGTCTTTTCTTTGTTAGCCTATTTCTTTTGTATTTCTAGCAAAAAAGAAGACTTATATATTTTTTTTTTGTTATATGGACAGATGATGTTGAGAGCTTGGAGACTAAAACATAACATTCAGCTCATGGAACACCAGTCAGTGAATGGAGCTCAGTTTCTTTCCTCYTTTCACTTTTCCACTTGGATATGTCAGGTATTCCCACAGCTTGGCCTGCACCACACAATCTTCTGTCAGGGTAAAACCRGGCATAAAACCCCTTCCAACATGTGTTTTCAGTAGTATATATGTACTAATAGGGAGGTCTATCTTATTATGCAGTATTGTTGGCAATATAAGATGCAGATAGTGTCTCCTTGGATTAATCAAGTGAATCTAGTTCCTTCTGCAAAAAACACTTTTGACTGGTCTGATACTTCAATTCTACAGAGAATTACCAGGACAGAAGATAGAGAACAGGAGAGATCAGCTGAGCTACAAGCACCTCTGGCCTCTGAAGCCACTTCCTTTGGTTTTTGGTCTTTATATTGAAGCATTTCTGCAAATCTTTTTTTTTTTTTTTTTTTTTCTTTGACTGTGTGACAGACAATCTCTGCCCCAGATGTTGTGACAGAGACCTGCAACAAGAAAGTACCTCACTGGAGTTCTAAAATGTCAAATCTATTATTTAGAAGAGAAATGCGATATTGATAGTCCTCAAGTTAGGCTTTATTCTAGCATTAATGCCTTTTTCCAGCTTTGATGGTTGCATTTTTCTGAGCAAGCAAGCATTGATGAACAAGGATGTACAGTTGCATCGGTACTGCAGTTTACTTTCCCCGGTAATGCAGGCAGCTGACCTGAAATTCACATATATGTAGTGGATTGGAGGGAAGCACAGCACTTCAAGTTTGTTGCGAGCCAGTTATCCAGGGCTTAAAAAAAATCATGTGTATGAGTGTGCAACATAAAATTATAGGAGAAGCAGTAGCAGCAGTTTCCATGTAAAGATTACTGAATACTCTCCTATATATATAAAAAAAACCTTAAGATCTTTCGTTAAGTGTTCTGTGCTTCCATGGCTACCAGCAGGTCTTTGAAAGTTTGCAGAAGGGTACTTCTGTCATCCTTTTTGTTGGCTTTATGAAAAATCCAGTTAGATTGCATGAATTCTAAGCTATTGAAAAACTCCACTACTTGTCTTTGATTTGTGTTGTATATTTAGTTTTGTCAACCTGTCAAAATTCTGCAATATTCTACATAACTTGTGGATGCCCCATATCAGCATCTTTCTTCTGCATGCTGTATACCACTCAGACTCTCTGTAGGAGACACAGAGAATAGTATTCACTCTTCAGCTTGGAATATCCTTTTGCCTGTAAGTACTGGCCACTGGGAACAAAAATATGCTGCTGCTTCTCCTGACTAGGAATAATGAATTTTACTATATAGTGCCACTGAGTGTACATAAAACAGGACAAACCAGGACAGAATATTGCCCTGCAGTTATGGTATCAGCTTAGGTCTTGGAAGATGTAGGTTCAGTTCCTTAGTTATCCACAGATAACATGTATGATTTTAGGCAGATCATTTAGCCTCTCTGTGCATCAGTTCGTATGCTATGAGATGGGAAGAAGAGGATTTCCCTACTTACCTGGCATGGGGTGAGAATAAATGCATTCAAAAATGCTAGATGCTCTTGATAATCTAGAACGTCAAAAAACTTGTAGCATATGTGATACTTTTCCTGGCCAAGTTGAATTTCTTTAGCTCTGTTCATTCTAAGTGAAACAGAGTTGTGTATATTAAAAAAAAAAAAAAAAAAAAAAAAGTGCCATAACATACATTATGAAGAGGTAGAATTAAATCGCACAATTGATGGCTGCCGTGTCTTAGTCATTAAGCACATCACTTATTAAATGTAATTTTAGCCTAGTAACCGTAACATGCTATATTAAATAACTTAAGGGATTTTAATTGTATTTGGACCATACCATGGTTGACAAAGCTATCATTAACTTAAACGGAACCCTTATTAGACTACTTGATAAAAAGATTCAGGAAGAGGCTTTTTTCCCCATCTTCTAAGCTTTTAGGTTGTTCTGTTTTTTGAAAGTTCTTAGRTTATAGTATATTGCATTATAAAGTCTATGCAAAAAAAAGTTACTTTAGAAGAATGCTAACAAGGTTACAAAGTGAAGCATTCCAAAAAAGTCAGAAGAATGCTGAATTTGAAGGTGCCTTTGCAAAAGAACAGTGAACAAATTTGTCACAGTCACCATCACCATGTAGCCTTTCTGTGCTCATACCGCGCTTCTGCCATAATCAGGAAATGATAATTAAACATATCCTGGAGATATGTTCTCCCCATATATATAATTCTACTTTTCCCCTGGACAGGGTRGAAATCTAAGAGTCATGCTGTGAATTAGGGTTGAATGTGAAGAGTGTGGCAAAAACTACTCTGGGCAACTCTCTGGAACTCTTCTGTCATAAATCCTTGTCTAAATTGGGCAGAAAGGTAGATGTCGCATGGTCTGTGTGTACTGCATTATCTGTTGGTACTACATAGAAGGAGCRACAGTTCCTTGTCCCACAGTCCTGTAATTGTTACCAAATACGTATTCCTTTACTTAAATGGAATTAAAGGAAGCATTAATTAAAGATGCAAGAGATTTTCTTAAGAAATATTTCAGATAGGACGATCTCCTACTCCATTTTAGAAAAGGGGTTCAAGAAGGCAAAAACTCTAAATGAAAGTAAAAACATTAAAGTCCTGCTTTCTTTTGTAGAAGTTTCTACAAGAATGGAAAAATGTAAGTCAAGACCATTGACTAAGAGTGTCAAATTCAAAACAAATCCAGCAGTTATATGCGTGCATGCCAGCATGGAGTATTGCAACTCAACCACTTTTCATTGGCTGCTTTTCCAGACAAAAAGTATCCTGCAGAGTTTCAAACATGCAAGTATGGGCATACACTTCAGAAAAAAAATCACTCTACAGTCATTTAATTCAGCAGCAGAAAAAAAGAGAAGAATTTGCATGTTCTTATCTTCAAGTTTTATAGCACTGTATGACACTGTCATACCAGTATAGTTCAATAAATGGTGTGTTGGTGTATTGAGTGTACATGCATAACTTGCTTTTCACACCTTTTRAAATTGTTTATCATTGACTGTTAAATGTCTTTTTAAGTGGGAATATGAGAAATAGGAACAGAGAAACTTACCTTCCAGCAGTTCAAATTGAATATGGCAAATAAGGTCATTAATGCTGTATTTCTTTCTATCCTTGTCAATGTGATTAAACTACATACTTTGTTGTATTTTTTTCTGCTTTCTGTCTCATTTGTTTTTTTTTTCCTATTTGTTTCACAGCAGAGAATGTTGATGATGCTATCTCTGGAGAGACGTCTCAAGTTATTAGTTTGGACATCAAACACCATCTTGAACTGTTTGGGGTTAAGAACAGGTGTAAGTGAAGCTACTTATAAATAACACATGTTCCACTTCCTCTGGTAATACTGACAAAAATGTCTGTACTACAGTCAACCTCTTTCAGCTAAATGATTCCGTCTGTATTGAACATTATATTGCTGCAGAGACTTACCAACAAATGTTTTGAGACAATGTTTTCATTGTGAGCATTGACAGAGTTAGATGGGTAAACTTTGAGCAAATTTTCTGATGGTCAAATTGGCAGAATTCTCTGCGTWATCTGTAATTTTTCTGTTGAAATGTTTTGCTTCAGAAAATTCAGTTTGTTCAAAGCAGAATTTTGTCAGGAGAAATGTTAGTTTACTGAGAGAACAATAGGTAATTGTTTGATTTCTTATTCTGAAATGTAGGGTGATTGTATGCTTGCACGTGCAGACATGCAGAGCGTGCTATAAGATGGAAAACATCATTTTGATTAACTGAAAAATTTCTATAACTTTCAGTTAACAAAACATTAAAGATTGCTACTTTTTTCATTTATAAACATTAAATATCCTTTTAGGATAGGAAAATGCTGCCCATAAGTTTACATGAAAGGATATAATTTAAATTTGGCATTTGGTGCTATGCCAAGTTTACTGGTATTTATTAGCTAATATTTTAATCAGTTGGTCAGTAAGATTTCATAATGCAATTGTACATGCATTTAAGTAAATRCCTGCTAAGACGACTTAAAGCTTTGTTGCCACATGAAGAACACAGAAGAGGAGATGGCTTTGACAGGTTATCTATTATGTTTCCAATATATTGCTTCACAGTTGTTTTGGGGCTGATTTATGGATGTTATCTTATTTTGAGCCTTCCAGTGCTCTTTATTCAAGGAATGCATCTACTCAGTTTGTAAAATATATAAATATGTGTGTGTGAGAGAGTATGTATATACACACTACACTAATTATGTATTATGCTTATTAGTGTATTTTACTTCAGCTGTATACACGAAAACAAACTATTACATTTTTTAAAAAAACCATGTTGCTTTTGTCTGGATATAACCCACATATGAAGCAGTACAGAAGATAGGCAGTACTGAAGTTTAGGTGACACTTAGYTGGAAATCTGTGAAAATTATCTTTGAATGTTTCTGCAGCTCTGATAATATAACTGAACTAATGACTTTTATATTTTGTATATACCTAAATGAGAAAAAGGACATTTCAAAGGTCAGCTAAGCCCCACTTTCTTGTAAATTATTTAGACTGGTGTAAGGAATGCTCACAAAACTATTCAGCTTCTAAGCAACCACCAATAAAAATACATTCTGTAAGTACAAACTTAGTTCTTTGAAGCTTTACTCATGTAGACAGCTCTATCAAAACTAAAGAAAACATATAGATGATTCAGGTTGTGCAGGGCCAGGACTCAAAAAGGCACTGTTTTGGGATGCTCAGCATAATAAATACATGTTGCAAGGTGAAAAACCCTCTAAAACTAGAGGCAGCTTCATAATGATCTAGAATCTTTGCTATAAAATGACACTGATGATGCTCAAAAGGTAGGAAAAAAAAGCTCTCCTATATTTATATAAAACTGTAGTGTATTTCAGTTACATAATAACGTGAGCCACAAGCTAATCAGCATGTTGAAATGTGAGATGATGTTATAACTTAGTTACAATTTAGGATTATATGTTACAAAACACCTCAAAACACCTCCTTCAGTGCTCCTGATACAGTTGCAGCTGCGAGCTTTCATTCCTTTTGAAAACTATGTGCAGGTGATAGCAACTTAAACAACAACAACAACAAAAAAAAAAGACTGAAGAAAATCAAGTTCGAAAAATTTGCCAATCATCACGTAGGAAATTGGCAGCAGAATTAGGACTTTTAGGATGTAACTTTTCAGATCTATTTTTTTTTATCCATGACAGATAATAATCTAGGCCATGTCTATACAAGAAAATGTTGAACTACTTTTAAAAGAATGATTATAAGCCAGATGCACTTGAAAGTTTGCCAGCTCCTTAAATTGTTTTTGTAATTTACAAAATTCAGCTAAACTGATTGAAGAGATGATAAAGTCAATTTAAGTCACCTAGTTTAGGGAGCTGCATCTGCAACTTTTCCCTCTAGACAAGACCTTGCCTAGTAAGTAGGAGGATCAATGGCAGATGAATGCAATTGGCAATGTAAGAAGCTGGTAAAAACAGATTTGTTATTATTTGTGTGCATTATTTTGTAAACTATTCAGGCAGGAATTTYGTTTTCATAAATCTCTAAAGTGACAGCTAACACTAAAATTAATACTAATAATACAGACAATGATGTACTAAATTGTTTTCAATATAGTTATTCCAATTTTACAGGGGTGTAGTGTTGAACTGAGTTTACTCCRTTAAGACAAATGCAGCTACGTACAGCAATAGGCCACTTTGTACCCTGAGTTACATGTGTTCATTTTGATCTGAACTGCATGGTTCTAACTAAAGAAGAGATAAAAGAAGATACAGAAAGAATAGATATTGCTTTGTTTAAATTTGTAATTCACATAGTATATATATATWTTTTTTGCTATATTCTGTAATAAATAAATAAAGGCACTGTTTGTTTGAAGCATGCTGCGTGATGACCTGACCTGGCAAGTAGGCCTTGCTGGAAAACTCTTAGAGAAACAGAACTTTTATTCATCAGTGTAGGATCTGTTTTTTTGCTGTGGAAGAAGGGTTTGATTCTTTTCTGTCTGGTACTATTAGATCTGTATGAAGCAATGAAGTGATTTTTTTATTGATTGTGCTTTGATTTTTCTACACGTTGGTCCAGTATTATTTTTAAACACAATACATGTAAATAACTGGGGGAGAAGCAGTACATAATGACTTTCTTTTCTGGGCTATTTGCCCCGTTTCCTTCCCAGCAGTCAGAAAAGGAGGAATAGCTGTAGAAAAGGCATAATGCCACAGCTGTACCAAGGATTTGTTCTGCTCATCTTAAGAGGTAGAGCAGCAAGTACTGTATTAGTTTTTCTGCTATGTTGGTGAATAAACTGTAGAAAGTGGTTTACAGTGTAGACTACAAGTCCTCCTGAAACTTGTTTTCCTTCACAGTGTGTCTCCGCTTTTTCCAAGAGTGAGTTATGGTATGTTAGCTATGAGGAGGAAAGAAGAGCCAGATTTTTGAAGGTGCTTAGGCAGCTAAAGAGGTAGGCAGATGGCTAAAAGGATTTAGGATCCACATTTGAGAAACCTACATATCTTTAAAAATATCAGATAAAATTCTTACAGAAAACCTTCAGTGTCCTTACTCTAYCCAAGGATTGGTAACCGACCACCCTTCCATTATTCTAATAAGCACATTCTCATGCTCTACAAGGACTAGTTCACTAGGTATTTCTGATAAATCCAAATGTATTTGCTTTGCACATGAGAGACCCTATAGGGTCACTGTAGGCAAAAAATACCATTATGGGGATGCGGGCCTCTCCTGTACCATAATACGGTGTTACTTCTGCACGTGCTGCTCTACTGCTGACACAGAGCTGTTCAAAGGCAAGCTACGCTTTGTGCCCCGTGTTAATGGACTGGCCTGCCGGGAGCTCCGGGCCCTGGAAGCTGGGCGGGCAGAAGGTGGGTGCGGGCGACTCCGAACCCTCTGGGTCCTTTCCTCGTTGGGAGCGACAGYCGACCCGAAACTGCTCCGCCGCCGCCGCCAGCGGTGCCCGTGTCTCCTCGGCAGGGCCAGCCCC
>NW_028186490.1:2753021-2794684 GCF_003343005.1 Rhea americana
CCCGTGCGGGGCCCGTGCGGGGCCCGTGCGGGGCCGTGGCCTCCATGGGGCGCACGGATGTGCTCTTCCCTCACGGGTAAATAACAGAGCAGAGGGGTAAGGGGCAACGGCCCCCCGACCCCCCTTTTTTCCCTCTTGTCGCCTTTCCTGCTGTCGTAGTTCAGTCGCGCGCAGCGGGCTCCTGGGAGGCTCCGCTCTGAGAGCAGCGCGGTCGTARTGACTCAATTTGCGATGCCCTGGTGTGGGGCCTGGAGGGCCGAAGAGGGTGAAGTGCCCCAAAGTAAACCTCGCGTTGCTCTTGGACCCTGCCAGCCTCAGGTTTGAGTAGGCTGAGGGACTAGATGGAAGGAGAAGGACTGAAACGTGCTAATTCTGGCTCCTTCCGAAAGTGAACCTATGGTTTGTGTTGGTGAAGGGAGAGAAGGTGGGAAGCAAAGTAAATCCCTTTGGCCTTTGCTCAGTGGCTTATTTAGCCACTGAAAAACTTCCTGGCTAAGAATTGCTGTCATTACTGTTCAATCTGTGACTAAAACTAGCAAAATATATGTCTCTTTTTTCCTACAGAATRAATAGAATAAATGAAGCTTGTGTTCTTTTGCAGACAGTTTGCCATTAAACAAGGGTGTTTTACCCATCCAATTGTTTCTTTAACGAGGTTGCTCTTTCTGCCTGGAGTTCATGTAAATGTGTGTGTGGTAGGGAGGCAACTGGCTAATTTTGCAGCTGCTGCAGGAAACGGTTCCTGTGGTCTCCGTGGCCCGCTGTGGCACTGAGTGTAACGTTCTGGCTTCCCTCGAGGCCGAGTTGAGCCCCTTTAAGTACAGCATATTCTTAATTTGGCTTTGTGCCTAACATATCATCTTTTAACGGCTTATAGTATAATATAATGCTCAACTGACTGGAAATATTCTCCAGATGTAATTCTGTTCAATGGAAGGGAATATGCAGTACCTAAAATTCATACACGACCTATTTGGCAACATTCTTTATTAAAGATGTTGCTTTATGAGTTACTAAGATTGTAGCATCATTGTAAAATGATTACAGAAATTAAATGGATAATATCCTCTAGAACTACAGCAGAAGGGAGATGCAACTCCTATTGAATGAAATGATGTTTTAAATGTTATGTAAAAATATTTTTTTTCCCTGAATTGTATACAAGGGGTTGAAATGTTTGCAAGAGCATCTGAGATGGCCATAATGCACTGATGTTGGGCTTTGTGGGATGCTTCCAGACCGTTTTTGTGGGATATTGAATAGGGAACCAGTAATGAGAATATTTGGTTGTTACCAACCTGTGCTAGACTTGAGTTGGAGAATTAGGCAATGGAAAAATCTACATCCAGTTTCTAATCCCATGTGCTGTTATATGATTGATATAAAAAAAAGTCTGAGAAATCTACAGTTACTGATAAGCCTTGTACCCAAAGAGCTGAGGAGTCTTGGGCAAAGCAAGGGTGATCTCATGTCTGTGATGGCGTGTCTGGATGGCCATATATACTTGAAAGCTTCTACTCATTTAAGGGTATTTGAGAGATGCAAAAGGAAGAATACCAAATTCTGTACTTTTTTTTGTTTTGTTTTCTGGGTAAATAATTTTCAACTACAAGAGTAAAAATGGAGAAACATTATTCTTCTCTTCTCCAGGCTACTGAGTTCCTGTTTTATATTAGCATTGTTGAAGGATTAAAAAGCAGGAGAGTGGATGAATAATACTATTGAAAGCTTATTGGAAAAGGGTTATTGCATATTACATCACTTCCAACCTTGCAGTCATTGGTGGTGTTATAGTAAAGGGGTTTGGGTGGCTGAAGCAAGTTTGTGTATGTGAGGTGCAGAGATGTGAAGTAAATGTACTTTATGTATTTTGTGGAAAAATAAATCTGTTTGCTTTAAATTCAAAAATATGCTTGTACTATGAATGTGCTGAAGTAGACTTTGTGCAAGTGAAATTCTGTTCACAAGGCCTCAGCGTTAAAAGGTCATGACAACTATATTTCACCTGCAAATACATCTGGTAATACTTGTATCAGTTTTGCAAACTATTTCATCTCTACAAGAATACRGTTGAAGAATAAAGTTTATACATATGTTTTTTGGAAGGACACAGGAGGCAAAAATACATAAAATGCCATAAAACTTCAGCCACTGGACTGCTACAGTATACAAATATGTTTGCATTGGGGATACAAGCATTTATGGCCAGGTGACTTTCCAAAGCAGTGAGAATGGATGTCAGAATCTCTTGCTCCTTCTCCAGGTCTCTTTGCTGGGTGAAGACCTACATGGTGGTCTGCACTCTTGCTGTGTTTGTAGTTGATTGGGATCATCTTGCACTTATAATATTAATAAGCATTYTGTCCTAGTCATATCCAATTTAAGTAAGTTCAATATGTTTTACTGAACTAATGCATAATCCAAAGTATTATTCTAATGTTAATGTGGTGTCTTTCCAAGGGTCTTCAAACATTAATTTAAAGAGAGAGACCTTTCAGTGAAGAATGAAGGAATTCGTTTACTTGTATGTAATTTGTAAAATGCTGCGTAATCCTCTTGGATGAAAACTGTAAAATATGTGTGTGTATGAGTGTTGGTATTTGTGTAATTTTTCTTTTTTAATTCAGTGAATTCTGGAAAACAGTTTTCTGCTATGTCCAAACCGTTAGGATGTCAGTTACTCAAAACAGTTCTTTTCCCTTTTGTCCCTTTATTTGTTAAAGGTAAGCCTACATCTGGTAGAAGAATTTATTGCAAGAGCAACTACATCTTAAAGATGAAGAAGGATGAAATTGTTACACTAAACTTAAAGCTACCTGTTTTCAGCTCATGTATTCAAAGTGAAAACTATTTCACTGTAGTCAGCTTTATCTGTTGAAGTTATAAATAAAATGAAATTAATGGGATGCAATAGTGTATTATCAGATTGCAGTCATTTTAAGAGTTTAGGAGACAGATGATTTGCAAGAGACTTGCAGTCTATTCTATAGATGAGCTTCTACTTGAGAGTGAAATGCTACCAGAACAAAATTTGATTGTTTTTTATTTTTTTTGCTTATTTTTCACTTAACATCTTGTGTATCACTTTAGATAACAGTATCTAAATATGGATAGTGGTCTAACAATCCAGTTAACTGGCAAGTTGCCATTTAAGAGAAGAATTCTTTTAGCTCAAAATCTGAAGTATCAGTGTTTATGCTCATACTTTGAACCCTAGAAAGATGAGCCAATATAGATATATAGAATTCATGACAACATATGTTTGGCAAACTTTGTGGGGGTTCTTGGAAGAAATCAAAGCAAAGACTTCCAAGACAATACAGCAGTGCGAATATATAAACATTACCCATCCTTATTTGTGTTTTTCTGGAAATAGCATCAATCACTTCGTCATGACTTAAAAAAAAAAAAAAAAWTCTCCATTTTTGCTACCAGCAATTATCCCTCTGTTTGTTAAAGATGGGATAGGTGGGTGGGTATGGAAGAGAGTAAAGATAAAGACATGCACAAATATTTCAATTACAAAGAGAAATGTGACCTGAACATAGATGTGGAAGCAGAAATCTTAAAGACTTACGCTACATTCTGAACAAAACTGCATGCTTGGTTTTGCAAATCTTGGGTAGCTGTGTTTTSGTGGTTTGTGTCTTGAGAGGCAAATTACAAGCTCCTCATTTTTACTTGAAATGAGAAAATCCCAATGGTTTGTACATAAGACTATGGATGTAATAAATATTGAGCTGATGGTATTGGAAGAAAAATAAGACTGTGATAGATTCTATAACATTAAAACTGATGTACGTTAAAGGTGTAATGAATGTTCATTACATTATATCTTGTTATTGGATCAGTGTGGCAGAATCTGGACAGGAAATTTTAAGTAATCCACTTGTGAAGTATTCCCTTTTTGCTTCCAATTCTCAGGTGTCCTACATTAGTCAAGATTGTGAAGAAATTCCAGAATTCCTGGGAAGAATATATGGACATATGGCAAAAAGGCTAGATCTTAGTTTCAACTTGTTAAGGTATGTGGTAATGTATAGATTTTGAAGTGTGATATGAGTGATGTGGAACACCAGCTCCAAAACCAGAATATTTGAATCTTTTACTCAAGTAGGAACATATATACATGTCAGGTACACTTAGTTGTTATCACATGGGAGATAACTGTTTCATAGACAACACTTGTCTCCTCATGCATTTGGAAYATAAACAAGCAGGTGAGTATAAAAATTCACGGTGTTGACATAAATAATATCCAATGAGAAGCTTATGGTTTGTTCACTGCTTAAAATGCAAAATAAGCGCATTATCATTTGGAGAAGTGAAGAATGAGCTCAGTGGTGAATTGTTCTTAACCAAGATACAAGTAAGTGTGTGCTTCTCTCTTASTATTTTATTCGTAGAACTCTGGCTATAACCATGAATGGTTTTTGACGCTCTTCTCTTAGATGAAATGTTTTTATTGTATAATTTTATTTTGGGCAAGTGTACAGTTAATATCAAAACTAACTGCAGTTAGAGTTATAAATAAATTCTGAGTTATTTTATYATATGTATTGATTTCAAATTCTATAATGTGCCCATCAGTTATGAACAGTAATTCTAGACAGTATCCTTTTTGGTTTAATCTTTGTACAAGAACCTAGTGAGGTTCAGCAGTATATCTTATAAGATTTGCAACTCTCTTGTCAGCAGAAGGGAAGGGAAGTGTAGTAGTCTGCTTAAGAAAAAGCRTAGTTTTCTAGTGTTAAGGCTGAAGATTATGTTTACCTTCTATTTTACTGAAAGCAAGTCCAAAGTCTACTTGTGAGGAGGGGATTCCATGACAGTAGTATGCTTGTGTCTTGTTTTTGTAGGAGGGAACAATCACTGGTTTTAACTTGAGTAACGCTCATAATAGCTGCTATTCTGAGCCATTATCAACTCTGAAAGACTGATTCTAGATGCGATAGGTAACAGAGCAGAGCAGGCACTAAACAGTCTGTGGATTGCCATCGTCTTATGTTTCTGGTTGATGACTCTGTGCCTACAGAACTTGTAAACGGAAGAGAGAATTTTGCTGGGAGGGAATTGCATTGGCATTTCTTTCATTTTATTGATAATTCAGGTTCTTTGTGTGTGGTCAGGTTTAATGTGTTGTCAACAAGAATGCTATTTCCTTACACTTCCTAAGGAACTAGGTCTGAAAAAGGAGCTGTTTTATTTAGTGCAGTTCCTCTGAATTCATTTTATTTTACAAAGCAAAATATTAAAATTCAATCTAAATGTAAACTACTACTATAAAAGTTTTCTGAAGTCATCTGTTTATATTTTCATGAAGAGCTTAATGAGTGAATAATTAGTAGTATATTATTTTCATCCCTTCTTTCCTTCCTAAAACACTGTCACTTAGCCTGCTTTTCAGTGAGGACATCGTTTGGTTTTATTGGGATTTGGAGAAAAATGAGTGTTCAGTCTCTTGTGTGGAAAGRTGAGAGAAAGTGCTGGCCTTTCAGATAGCTGTGTATAGACATTAAGAATGAAGTGTTTCATTGTGCAATAACTGTTCAGACTGGCGTGCACTTACATGTAAGCAGTGTGCTTGTATACTAGAGTGAGCGTACAGAATAATGTTGTAGCCTTAAGTGAATGTGAATATAGAAGGAATATCATGGGCGCCTGTTGAAGTAAATCTAAACAATAAGGTCTTTGTCATCTTCTTTAAATAAATGCCATTACTGGAAAAATCTGACAATGCTATAGTGTGGTGATGAGTTTTATGATTTGTTTCGCTGAATGCTTAAATGTAGTTACTTCATTTAGTGTCTGTTGTTTTCACTGGATAAAAAAAACTTTAAACATAAAATACCTTTTTAAAAAGGAGTTTGACTTTTYAGAAAAAAATTGCTATGTGTCATTCAAGGCATATGTTGAGTGAAGATCAAGGGTCATCTCATAATAAGGATAAAGAGAACAAAACATAATTAAAGATTTATAAGGATATGTAATAAGAATAGATGAGAGCAAACATAATATGGTTTCTGAGCAATAATACAGGTAAGGCACTTAGTCATCCTTTTAGTGGGAATGTAAAATGTAGTAGCTTTTGATGTCTGTTTTTTAATTGCTATGATATGGGGAGAAGGTGTAGGAGCAACTATTAGTAGGTGTGGCTCCTCAAACTATTTGTTGTAATTTATTCAATGGGAACCTTAAGCAGTTCTAGAAATGAGCATATCAACTGTAGCATTTAGATATAGCATTTAGACACTAGGAATAAGAGAGGAAATGGATTTGTTAGCAAAAAACTTTATACTGTTTCATTTTGTGAATAGTTTCAGTGAATTCTACTGGAGATAACTTAAGTTGGATGAGACCTGTAAGATTAGACAATTTGGAATTATTGAATATCTTCACCTCCAGCAGAAACCACTGGTATTTTGTAGGCTTCTAGTATGCTTGAGAATCAGATTTATAACTTGTTTTGGCTTATGGTCATCTGCTCCCCATTAACTACTTCATTTCCAATAGGTCATTTTATTTGTAGGATAAAAAGTATATTCTTAAAAAAGTCAGCTATGGCTTCTTTCCATGGCGCAGACTCTAAGAAGRAGGGGTGTATAATAGTTCTGTTCTTGCAGTGCAGATGTGCAGATTATGAGGGAACACACAGTTCCTGTGAACAGTTTCTTGAAGCTGTTGTTTATGGTACATGACTCTGTCTGCAAAGTGCCACCTGCAAAACTTTGTGTTCTCGTAGGTGGGGGCTAGCAAAGGAAGGAGTTTGTGTTGCCTGTCTGAGTGTGGGTAAAAAAATCCACTTCTGAATCTACTCCTCCATTTTTGGAAAAGGAAACTAATCTGTAGAAACAAATGGTACATTAATATAAAAGAGAAAGAATTCTGATCTGGATATTGACTGTTTGGTTGAAGAGAAGAAAAATTATTTGTAGTAAAGRTGCTAGTTTTTATTTAATGATTAATTTTTAAAGTATCTGTATTTTTCTTGCATTTTTTTTCTGTAGTCACTAATCTTTTAGAACCTCTGAATGAAATGTTTAATGGTCAGCTGTTCTCAATATCAAGTAGGAAATAAGTGCTCTTCAGCCTTTTCTTCTTTTGTTGAGTGTCTCATGTAGAGTGTCTGTGTCTTGTTTCCTGTAAGTATGCTGTTGCCAAACATATTTGAGAAGGAATCCTCCTCAGACAAAATATTTTGTTGCATGAAGGTGTCAAAGTTTCTGACAGCAGAACAATTAAATAAGAGAATTTAAAAAATGGAATCTAGAGGAAAGTTCTTTTTTTTTGAGCAACAGAATGCAGTTATGTTACTTAACATTGCTGTGTTATGTGTAGGGAGATCTCTCTTTATCACAGTAATGTATTTAGGTTCTTCTTTTTTCTTACCCAATTAAGAAATTGCTTTTTGATCACCTGGCAGCAGACACTTTCTACAAGAAAGTGCTGTCCTTTTCTGAAAGGAAAGTGGAAGTCCTGTGCARTTACAGACTTGAAGTCTTTACTGTGCCTGTGTGCACACAGGTTTATGCACGTAAGGGACTCTTATCAGAAAGATGCTCCTCTACTGTATGACACAAATGTCACAGAAGTTTCTTAAACAACTGATATGATGAATTTCCATTCATGTATAAGGTTATATTTGTTTGAATACGTTAGTGAATTATACTGGATACCACAATAATGTAGATAACTTGGCTGCAACATCAGGATAGAGCCAGGTAAGTTATTTGGCTTTTTAAGGCTTTCCTCAAAACAAGTGTGGTGTGGTTTTCAAAGGCTTTTCCTGACTGCAGAAGGGGTGAGAAAACTGATAATGCTGTGTAGTAATAAATTGGGAAAGGAGTAGTCAAGCATGCTGTATTTTATGACCTGTTTCAAACTCAGACATCTTCTGCTACACTTGTCCCTTAATAACATCATTCAACAGATGCTGTCATATGTATTTCCAAATAATATTAGATTGTTGTGGTATAYAAATCAGAGTTCTTAAGAAAAAAAATTTCAGTGTGTTGATACATATTTAGACAATAATTTTAAAAATTACTGGAACCTCAGATCAGCCAATCTTAGTCTAAGGCTACTCTAGGGATATCTTCTGATTATTGGCTGTTCTGATACTTCTGCTACTTTTTTTTTACCCTCTCTTTCTCTAAGAAAATAAATTATGAAAATCCAGTGTTCTCATGTGTGATGGTTTTCTTAGATTTCTTCCATTTTTCTTTTTGGATGTGACATAAATGTACACAGAACTGGAGGACTAAATCTGGGAAGTGATTATGTCGTCTAATGCTTTCAGTGGCAATTAAGTACAGAGAAAATGGATTTTTTTTCCATCAAATGTTTCTGGTTTTGCAGTTCTTTGCTAGAACCTCTTCCTTTGCTAAACAAAAATTGAGGAGTGTGTAAACGCTTGTCTTTGCATCAGATGTTTCAAATTTAGTAACTGCACTTGATTAAATGCTCGCAAAAAGTTGCTGTTTAAGAGAATTTTTGTCTTTCTTGTTTGCCTCTCTCCAAGAATTATCCTCTATCTTTGATTAACCCAAGTGATGTATGGCTCCAACTGTATCTCTTCTGCTAGCCAAAGCAAAGTGACTGTTACCTGTTGTAATGGTGATTCTTCTCCCTTTCTCCAGGAGGGATAGGAGAGATACAAGAGTGAACAGCAAAAGGGAACTTCTCATGGGAAGGCTGGGGAAAAAAGGAGGAGTAATAGGAAAATGCTGTGCGTSAAGAAAAGGGTAAAAATAGTGTTTGTTTGAAAGTGTACTAGTTGTAATCAGGAAGATATGATGCTAATGCATCCTGTCTCCTGTTCACRCCTCTAGGAGAGAGAAATCCTTCAACTCCAAATCACTGTAGTCCACTTGTGAATTATTTCTCCTCATCGCTGTTTTTTTTACAGATTTTGTTTAAATGGTTTCTAATTTCTTTTGTTTCCTCTGGGGACTGCTGTGGGGTTGTGAAGAAGATGGAGCCGAGCTCTTGGCAGAGGTGCACAGCAAAAGGATGAGAGGTAGTCATCACAAGTTACAGCAAAACTTCATGATGAGAGAGTTTAATGCCTGGAACAGGTGCCTAGAGYGGTTTTGGAATCTCCATTCTTGGTAATTTATTTAAATCTCAATTGGACAAAGCCTCAGACAGCCTAATTTAACTTTGAAGTTAGCCCTGTTTTGAGCAGGGGATTGGACTAAGTAACCACTAGATGTTGCTTCTGATCTAAATTGCAGGATGATTCTGCAAGTCTACTAGTGTGATCATCAGTAGTAAAGTGGCTTGAGCTGTAGCAGCTATTTTGAATTGATATTGGTAGTGATTTTCAGCTATTTTAGAAATGACCTATTTATACCTTATGTTTTAAGTAGGGCATGTTTCAGCAGCGAGGATGTTTTGTTTTAAAATCTTCGTATGAGTCTGTCGTGGCAGCTGTATCCAATGAACCCTCGCTAGTAAGACTACTACAAATTGTAATATGTGGAAAACATTTTCCCCCTCTCATGTCATGTAAGAGTTAGAGTATGGGAAGGAAAATCACTGAATGTGATTTCCCTGTGTTTGTACTACTGGGAAAGGAAGCTTTACTGAAAAGGATTTCAAAGGAGAATGGACAATTATTATTGATTACTGGAAGTTAGAGGTTGCATTGAAAAAAGGTAAATAATACTGATGAAAAAGGAAGGGAATAAATAAGCAGGAGGGAAATAATGTAGGGAGGGARAAGAGATTTGGGTGAAATAAAAGATAATGTTTATTAGATACATTGTGCTTTCTTGTCCTAGATAACTTTTTGTGCTAAATCTCTTCTTTCATGCTAAAGGCTAAATGTACTCTAGTACCTGAATAACTAATGTCAGTGTTATTTATAAAAGCACAGCCTCTATTTCTACAATAACATCTACTGTTTGGTTCACTAAGTCCATCTTCTAATTCTATGCTCGGTATTTTTAAACATGTGAACTGTTTCCCTTTTTCTGACAGAGATTTCTTCTGGGTTTAAACTATGAGGTAGAAGGGAGAGGGAATCTTTAATCTTGGCCAGTGAGGGAGGATTAATCCAATAATTGTGCTCACAGAGATACAGATATCCCTTTCCTCTCTCTAGGGTGCAGATTATTTCTGCTAGAAGTATGCATAATCTGCACAGTGTGTGCTTCTGCATATTTTCCACTGTCCGATTAAGAGAGTATGTATGAAAACATCTCCTTGAACTTTAATCTTAGTCCAGAATATTCCTCCATGTCTTCTGTGGGGCTGAGATTTTGTAGTATCCTCTCTGTGGGTTAGAGATTTGTTTCTGTCTGCTGTTTTCTTGCCTGGGGGTATGTGCAACTGGCAGCTTGAAACTGGGCTTCAGTTCTACAGGGTGTGTTTGTTCATCTTGGTAAGCTGAGTATGTGAAAGAGAGAGGCTTCTGGGTTTGACTTTTTTTTTTTTTGCCACTTTTCCAGTCATCTCTGCAGCAGTAAGGCATGCAGAACAGGGAGATGAACAACAGAAGAAGAATGGAAATAAAAGCCAGAATTCAAAACAAAGCATGACATTTTTTTTAAAGCCTTTAGACTGATCTTTTATAGCCTTTTAAAATGTTAAAGAAAATGCACTATTGTTAAAACTTTTTGATGTTTTTATTTATAAAGTAGAAAAATATTTTTACCATAATTGGGTAACTCTTAATCGTAGTGATTGCATATTTATCAGTGTGAGGGGCTGTTATTAATGTAGCTGTCATGCACAAACACATTTCTGCATTAAATCCATTTAGTATGTGCATTATTCGGTCTAGAATGTCACCAGGACATCAAAGCCCCCTTAGGCATAAGAGCACAGTGCCCTGCTGTGGCTGCAGAAAGGGCTTGATCAATAAATGTAACATGTTAATGCAGAGCAAATAGAATAAAAGATTTCTTTGACAAGACATGAAAAATCACCTTGTGGCAGCTGGCATGGTGATGCCATTTCAGCGGAGACACTAGCAAAGTTGATCTGACAAGTAAAGAGGAGAGATGATGGTTATAAGGTGCTTTTGTTTCAAACTTCTTTCTTGACCTGTCAGGTTTTGAAGGAGCCTGAATGGCCCTTTTTTGTCATGTGAAAATTGTAGTCTTAGGCAGTTATGAAGCAGTTATCTCTTCTCAAATTGTGAATGCTGCTGTTTAATTGATTCACTTAGCATTTGAAACTGTCACACATTAATAATTGCTAAATCCTGTAGATACTGCTCCAGTGTGTCATGCTTAAATGTGTAGTTATCAGAAAATTAATATCCTTAATGAAGTGATGCTTTCAAACTAGCATTGCATGAAATCTCTTTTGCCCTTTCATTTGCTGAAGGTGTATCAGGTAGTTTTCAGTGAAACCCCTCCCAACAGTTTATAGGGTTTTATTTATTTTTATTTTTTTTTTGATGCCCAACAAATGCCAGCTTTGCTTTGGGTACATAGAGTGCTCAATGACAATAAATATAGTAATTATGCTGGAGTTAGTAATTAACATAATTGTAGTCAATTACGACAAATACAGTGCAGAGCTAAATAAATGAGGGGGAGAAATTAGCAAGCTAATTGATTTACCTTACTTGCTGCCTTTTCTTGCAACTAGCAGTTGCAGATTTTCTGCAGGAGAAAGTGTTTACAAATATCTGATTGTGTTTTGAAATCGTTCTGTCTTACGGCTCTCATTCTTGTTCCTTTTACACTGAGGTGAAGAGGATTGAAGTATGGGGTAGTGGTTAGGAGGAGAAAGGAGCTGCTGTTCTGTCCTCACTGAACGGAACGCTTTGAAGGAAAATGTATGTACTTGCTTTAATTTTAGATACTTCTTACAGTATTGAAGGAAAAAGAATGTCATATGTTTCTTCACAAACAAAATACATTGCTACAGAAATTTTGGTGGTGTATTTTAATCACCTTAGATGTGGCCTGAATTGTGTAAGAGATTTCTATTTATCTTTTTTTTTTTTTAAGCAAATTATTTTGACATGAAGGAGATCTACACAGTAATGGGTAGTTAAAGAAAAAAATCAAATTGTTGTTCAAGTAATTCAAGTGTATTGAAACAATATGCCCTAGTTCAGCCATGAGTTTCAATAGTTTGGAATCATTGGGCCAGTATAGATGTCTAGTATCATAACATTTGTGTACATTATAATTGCCCGTTTTGTTTCACAATGATTTATGGTATGTTGTCTGAAACAAGTGTATTTGAGCTTTACAGTTAATCTGTTTCACTCTCTCTCTTTTGTTTTCTTTCAAGCATGACCACCGTTTACTATAAGAAAAGAGAATTAATATGTTTAAGTACTGAAGACTGTGTATCCATTTTCTCTTTTTTCCCTTCCTTTCTTTATTTTTTTGCTTATTAGCAGCTTAAGTTTTTTTTTCTGCTAAGAAAACAGGATGCATTTTAAAAATACTCATGAATTTATTTTAAATAAATGCAATTGTATCTAGAGACTTCAACAAAGAAATAGCGTTTTCTCAGCTAAGCAATCTGAACTTTGTAACTGTGTGATTATTTTTCTCCTGCTATTGAGGTAATGTATCAAGTCCAAATGAGTGGGTTTGTAGTTCAAAAGGTGGGTCCTTGAAGTTTGCCCATAAAGGATGTTTTGCAATAAGCACAAAATGCTCTGTTTTTAAAATAATATTGAAATGTTATGAATGTGTGAAAATAAATGTACACTAACATTGCTGAGGGTGGTCATCTTTAGAAGTAATTCATTTGAAAATCAACTTGCTAAATGAAATATTTATACAAGGAGTCATTTAAATTATTTAGAATTTACAGACTTAATGGTCTTTCAGATGAAGTCTTAAATGTTTATTAATCAGTGTGGACTACATTATATATAACTTTTTCCTGTTAAAATACATTGCTAGATGGACCGGTGTGATGATGGATTCACTTTCTACGTGGGTAAGATCGAGAGAGTTGTATAAGATAAAGTTTTATAGGTTTGTCTATCTGTTGTAAAAACAGAGAGTAGATATTACCATAAATAAAAAGTATTTTAGACTTCAAATATTAATTCTGCTTTTGATAGTTGTTAGGCAGTCAAAACTAAATACAGTCCTTGCTTTCTTCTTCCCTTCCTTTCCCCTCCCGCCATGCCTTCCCCTTATGTAAAGTGGCACTTCAACAGGAACTAGATGTGATCTGGGTAATGTATGAGGAAAATAGGTTCTTTTTTTCTCTGAAGACTTCAAATAATACAAAATACTAATAAGATGTACTTTGTCTTGCATATAATAGTTGTGTATGTGCTGTCATTTTGTAAGCTTCAAATGTTATAGAAAATGTACCTTTCCAAAATATGTATTTTCTGTGTGTGTTTTTGACTTTTTTTGTTGCTGTATCTTATTTTTATTTATTAGTTTATTGTTGATGTGAAGGGAGCCAGTGAATGAACTAATTTTAAAAATACTTAATTTATGAACTATAAATATCTCACTTTAAATATCTCACTTTGATTTCAGCATGTGTGGTGGATTTAAGTTATTTTTCTTAAGGATATGTTATTTTTCTCAAACTCTCTAACATGTAAAGGCAAACTTAGAGTRTAAACTGTTGTATTTCAACTTTGTACTGGGGGCTTTTATCTTCTTTAGTCCCAACAGCTTCTCTTTTTGTCCATTGATCCTTGCCTGACTTTTTATGGCCACATAGTCACTAATAGACTGTGAAAACACTGTAGTATATATACCTGTGACCCCCAGTGCTGGCCATTATCCATTGATTTACTGTATCTGACAGATCAGAACATAAGATTGTATTCTGTTCTGTTTTTCTCAGGAAGGAAAGAGTTGTCTTGAAAGTATATCATGTGGCGGAACTGTGCAAAAGCTTTTTTACTTGAGCTTTTTTTTAGGGAGGGATCAGTGTATATTCATATTGTATAGCAGAGAAGTCTTGGAAGGATTACTAGAGCTGTTAAATCTAGTAAAAATCTTAATCACTGCACGTTTTGACATAAAATAAGAAAATGTTGTGAGCTTGAGCTGTCGTATCCTTACACATAGCTAGTAAGCTTCAATATGATGGATGGTAAAAGTTGTTGTCTTGGTGGCATCCATCTCTATCAGGCTGTTACAGTCGTGAGCAAGGATGAAATCTGTACTCCTCAACAAAGGTGAGTAATGAACTCCTCAGATTTTGACTGAGCTAGGATTTCATATTAGGCATCCATTGGCTGAAGGCTCATGGTAAGGCCTTCTGAGTAAGGCAGAGCATTTTCCAGTGAACTGCTGTTCATATCACATGGTTTTCTTTGCATTTGAATTACTGGGGAGTGAACTACTGCTTACTCTTGATTTGGTTTCAGATGAGACCGAAGTGGGCTTTTGAAGCGATGTTGGAGGCTCTCTGCATTTTCTCTGCATGCTCACTGGAGATCTGGAGGACTTCATTCACTAGAACCATCATGCCAGTTCCTCTTGTGAGAGCTGTAGCCAGTCTTAAACAAAAAATAGTTCTTGTTATTTGAATGTCAGGAAAAGAATGAATGCTTAGTGTTTTTAAATTGTGTCTGACTGAGAGAAAGCAGTTGTAAAATGAAAGGAAGAATACCACAACCCGTGTAAAATATTGGCATTTCGAGGAGGAGAAATAGTTTGATATATTGTTTTAAACTTCCGAGCAGTGTTTGTCAGTAGATTGCAAGTAATGTTTTGATGACTGTCCTTGGAGAGAGTCTGTGGTTATCTGGATTGTAAGACTGGCAACTAAACTTCTTTTAAAAGAATGTTGAGGGCTTTAAAAAAAGGGGCACGATGAAAGTAGCTGTTATACATATAGTAGTCAGATGGACCACTCCGACTTCCCTAATATCTATTACTCTAAAACAGTATTTCCTCATCACGGCTGTTGTGCAACAAAAACAAAGGACTGCAGAAGTAACTGTTGTCTGAGGACAAGGAGCTTAACTGAAATGAAGAATCTACATTAACCCTGAAGATATTCTCACTGTCTTTTCTTGACTGTTTTGTCAAAATAGCTTCTCTTTTCTCTGTAACCCAATGCACGCGATTCCCAGCATCTAACTACAGATGTAGAGAAACTGATTGGTTTTGCTTACTGTCATCAAGTAAGAAGCGCCTCTGTCCTCCGATGTTGAACATACATGTTGAGAGATTATGCTGTGAGGAGCTAACTGGCATTTTGCACGTGAAATCTATTTGAAGATTGTTTTTGTGCATTGCTTGTTTGCTTTATGTTGTTTTGTGTGATTTGTGCTGTTTTGTGATCTTATGTTTTACAGAAATCATCTTGGAGATAATTTTTCAGCTAAAAGAAAAAAAAAATGCAATCCAAACCCTTAGCTTGTGAAAATGTGGAGAATAAGTATCATAGAATGCCAAATGACCGTGCTCTTTTCTCAGGCTAAAAGGAGCCGGCGTGTCAAACCAGACATGTTATACAATAATTATACTCTTTCTAAGGTCATAGTTAATGCAGTGTTGTAGCTGAGTTGCAGACTTTACCCATGAACTGATGCTGCCAGTCATGTGAAGTTTTGGCTTTTTATGATGTTGGTTTTTTTTTCTTTTTATCTTGACCATGTTTACTTGAGTGATTGCTCAATGGAAGAATTGGAAGATAAGTTGACTATCTTTTCTTCTCTTTATATTTTTTTCTCCTTTTCTAACTTTATTTACCCATTGAGCCCATAAATGTTAGCAGTTAATGTATTTCATATTATGTGGCTGTAAGAGTTTGTTTATTTTTCAGACTGTTGCATTGCTGATGTTTGCTAGAACTTCTGCTTTGCTGCAGAATGATAGAAGTATACTTTTAAAAGAAGAATGCGTATAAATCAGATGAGGAGATAAAAATATCAAATGTTTGGTAGCTTGTAACCCATCTGAAACTCAGGGAAGTCAGTGAGCTCTTGTCAGCTGGAGTGAGCTCTGGAATAGCCCCCCTTCAAGTGCCTAAGTCTCCATTATTCATCCTGTGTAGTTGCTGCCTGCACTGTACTGCTAGGTAGTTGTATTGGAAAGTGTGCACACCTGCAGCTCATTTTATCATAGAAAGCATAGTGTGTATGGGGAGGTATAATGAGAAGTAGTCAACTGGCATTTTTTTTCAGTATGACTCATATTTTCCTATGGTAAAAGGTGTTATTTTATATATGTATATATGTAAAAATTTGCGGGGGATAACATCTAGTCTACTTTAATACAGAACTTGAAATAGAACTTTATCAGTGGTAACCTTTTCCTACTCAACATAGAAAGACAGAATGTATAAATTATAGATGACTAGCAAAAAAAGATGTAACGCTTCAGAGATGAGTGATTGAGCGAAATAAGTGAACTGAGAGAATTAAAACAGAATGAGCAGTCTAAGAATAAAAAATAAAAGTTTTGTTTGAAAATGAAAAAAAGCAACTCGAGAATTCACAATATCTTTCTCCCCCTGTAATTGTTATATCCAAATCTACCCATATTCTTACAGTTTTAGTATTTTTAAACTGTTTCCTCCCTCCTCCCACCTTAAACTCTCTGAAGTACTCAGTATCAGTTCTTGGTATCAGCCTTGGTATCAGTTCTTATAGAAGCTTATAGGAGGAAAGCTGCATCAACTTGATGCAGTCCAGTGGTGACTGATACATGTTTGTCATACATATATGTATTTATGATTGGTAAAAGTCAGACTCTTCCTCTGTCAATATTATTCTTCTGAAGAATGAGAATGTTCGGCTTATTACTTGACAACTCTAGACCTTAATTTTTATTTTTGTGAAACTAGCAGAGGAGATATAGAAGTATTTTTCTAGAATGAAACATATGCACTCAGCTCTCTCAGCTCATTTATTGTTTTATAGCCTACTTATTGGACTGATGCAACCATTTTGGCTGTCAATACTCATTACTTAATTTCTGAATTAGTGTTAACTATCATTTCTCAGTGCTTGCTTTGCCGAGTGTTAAAAGGTGTGTGATGTATATAGTCAAAATCTACTTAGTTGAAACACTTCTTCAGTGTCATGTTTTATGAACCAACTCTGCTCTTCCCACTTGGCAGATAAGTCTATTGGTACTGTTTGTATCTTGTGAATACATCTTACGGAAAGACACCTATGTTCATTGTTTTTAAATTACTTTCAGATATGTGAGCTGCTTTCCCCTTAGAATGTTAATCCATGATCAGACATGCCAACGTGGAGTTTGGTTTATGAATTTAACAGAAAAGATACTTACTAGCCAATTTTAATTATTTTTAATCATTTGCAGCTGTTAATTTGAAGATCAGTATCTGGTGTGTGTGTGTGTGTGTGTACATACGTATGTATGAGACGTTCTCAGTGATTTAAACTACTTGTTTTGTACTTTATTTAGATACTTATTTACCATGAGTGTAGATTTTCTATTTTCATTTTTGCTCATGATTTCAAGACCAGTATATTTATGTTTTTAATACTTAGGTGTTTGGGAGTATTTAGTTACCTACTTATTACAGCAACAGAGAAGTTTTTTCTGAACAGGTTATGCCTTGTGTGGTAAAATTTAATTTTGGTGACAGGGATTTGGGGTTTGAGGTTTGTCCTTGTTTGTTTTTGGTAATATTCTCTTTTATCGAATACTAAAAATATATTTCTGCTATTGAGCATAAAATCTCTTTAAGCATGAGGAATCCACCTAGCAGGACTGTTCTCAAACTATTTTAGATATGAAGAGGGCAAGACTTGCTCCAGTGCTATGACTCTGCGTGGCTGTATCACTACTGCATGAGAATGCTCTTCTGGGTTTCTAGTACTTTCTTGACTTTTTGCTGGGGAGGAAAAAATGAATACTTTACCTAATTTCATAAATGATGAAATGGAGTAAGTATTTTTAAAGCACTTAAAGGCTGTAGGAAAGGTGTTCTGGTTGTACCAAGTATTAACAGTATATGGAATATTCAGAAAACTGGTTCTAACACAATTACATTAAGACAGTTCGACAGTCCAAAATGTCTGGACGGTAAAATCTCAGCTGCTCAAGGATCTGAACACTTTCTTTTCTTAGCTATTATCTTACATTTACTACAGTCACTATCTTGGACAGTTAAGTACTTTAGAATAGTAGAGATACAGTCATGTGTGAAGGTGATTAAGCTGGAATGGCTTTTTTAAAAAAGAATTAAATAGTGTATTTTCTAAGAAATGTAAACAAGCCAATTACACAGCCTCTCATTTTGGCTGTAAATGTATATGTGTCCAGTTCACTTCCTTCCCTCCATCTGTTCCTTCTTTCCTTCCTCCCTTCTTTCCTTAGCTTCTTAAATCAGAAGATGGCTGCTAAAGGTGCTGCTGACTAGTTGCATTTTATTGCTGTCCAGGAGATTTACATGCCAGTGCATCATGAGTTTCTTCCTTTTTTGCGAATATTTTCTTTTGTTCACTGTTGCGCTTGTGATCGTGAGCCAGGCTTTAGCTAGCTCTGCTGTTTGTGTACAGCATTGTTTCCAGTTGTACCAGGTACACATTTATTAAATTATCTCAAGCCAAAGTGGAAAGAAATTGGGAATGTCAGAGGGTCGTTCCGTTTCCTTCACTGTTAATCATCTGGCTTCTTCAAAATAAGTCATATCAACAAATACTAGTCTAATAGTACTACTTGTAAAAAGGCTTTTAACATGTGGATGCATCTCTAATGAGCGTCTATCTCAATTCATTTAATGCAGGCCACTACTTTACCACTGAATGAGAAACTGTGGTCACTGCAACCACAGGTGGTTTGAAACAAGAGTTTCACCTGTATTTGAATGACTGAACAGTGAATAAAAAGTTTCTAAAGTTAAACAGAAGACAGTGTATTACTCTGGATTTTTCTTGCCCAACATTTAACGCACTTTCTATTACTTAGTAAACAGAGGAAGAGAGGAGATCTGCCTATATTGGCCCAAATGTGAATGAGCAAGTGTTTCTTTGTGTGTTTTAGTAGGGGAGATAAAAATCTTGGTCGCTGTAGCCCTGGTGTTTTAAGCCAATGTAAATAAACTAAATAACTGTAGGATGAAGTCAGCTTTAAGATACTGTCGTGATTTTTCTTTTTTTTTTTAGTTGTTCCTTCTGTCTAAGGAAAATGTACCAGAAGTGAGTAAGACTAGCATGTGAGACATGAGTAGACCTATAAACCCTTCAAGAAAGCTGGTAATGATAAAGTTGTACTGATATATAAAGCATAACCTACTACTGTCATATAACCTGGAATGAATACGTAATTCCTGTATTTTACCAGATGCATCTTACTAGTAGACAGAGTAGTGGCAGAATTGGTCATTAAGCTTCATCTTATACGCAGAAACATTGTGCTTCAGGTTCTATACTTTTGCTTAATGTAGGTTATAATTCAAGTCAGAATTCCTGAATGATTCCTTTGATTGCAAATTCCTGCTTGTCTCATTCCTATTAAAAAAAATATTGAATCAGTAATAACTGGGCTTTTGCAGCCTGTTAAATGAAATGAATACTTATTCTCAGTTAGCATTTTTTTCTAGTAAAAATGGCAGGAAAGTCTACAAAAAGATATGTAGATACAAACTTATTATAAAGGTTCATTTGTAAATTTCTGAAAAGAAACAATATCTGAACTAACCTCTGTGTCAAGAAAACTTGCTTACTAAGGACTATTGCTATTTTTCAGAATTATCATTTGCATAAAATAATGGATATTTTCTTTCACTAGATTTTTGTATGTTGAACACAAGTGAGATCCTTGATGTTTGAATGCATCCAGTTGAATAGAAATAACCTTATTTATATTGCAGAGTGCATTCTCATCTGTTCGTGTACATAGAAAACTAGGTGTTACTAAGTTCCATCCTGTGCAGCTCTATTTTTCTGCATTTTTAAAAAATCCTATTGCTTGTCTTTTCACTGCAGCATATTTTATTTATTTATTTTTAAGGCTTTCATGTCTCTTTAAGTGGTCATTGAACAAAAAAAGGAAATTGGAATTTTCAGAGAGGATTCAAATAACTTAAGCCAACCACATCTAGCATATTAAAAAAAAAAAAAAAAAAAAAAGAAACCCTCAAACTTGCTTTTTCCTTAATGGGTCTAGGTGTCAGAGTGCATAAGAGTAGAGAGCTCTGACCCCAGAGAGCTGTGGATGATGGACTCTCTTCAGACTCTAAATTGTACTAAGGCTCAATGTGTAAACTTGACAGTACTTCTCTGTGTTTGACATTGTAACGTAAGCTTTTGTGTTATTTAAATGTACTAAAATGTGCCCTGTATAAAACTGCAGGTGCTGCTACACTGCTATTAGAGCACCCTAATACTTTCCTTAGAAAAACTCTGAGGCTAGTGGAAGAGTTAAGCAAAGCAGCCAGAAACCATTTTCAGCTTTTACTTTGCAGATACAACCTTTTAAGCATACCTACATTTACCTGCAATGGCAATCGTTTTGCATTTTAATGACAAATCAAGTACGCTAACTTGCATTTGAAACGAAAGTGCCTTAAATGTCTCTGGCTGTCAGAATGAGATGTTAGGAGCTTGATGAAAAGAGAACAAAGAAGACAAAGTATGAAGCCTAGATACAGTGCAAAATGAAATAAAACCTTGTATGGCCTGTCAGGGGTGTCAGTTGATATTCCTATCTAAAGCACATTATAGTATTACTTTGCAGCTCATAGCTTACTCATCTGTCTTTTTTAATTCATCACATTCTAGCCCACATCTTTTAAGTCCCATGTGTCAACAATGGAAGAAATCTGTTAATTGACAAATGAGTGTCACAAATGTGAATTGGTGCCTTTACATCAGAGGCAGGTAGTCTCTGTTGTTTTTTGTCGGCTCTATTATTGGCATAAGCCAGTGTAAGACATCTGTCTTTGCCAGAATGAGAGATGACAGCCAAAGAAGGGCTGTCATTGTTTTAGTGCATGTTCATTCTGCTGAGATACTGTATAAAGATAAAATGTCAGTTAAAAGAATATGAAAAACTATCGGGAGGAAGTCCTTAAATTACTTGGGAAGGAGATCCGGGAATTGGTGCCAGAATTGAAATCCGAACGTTCCAGTTTGCATCTATCACATCAATTTAAAAATAATACTTTCTGAGTAACTGGGTCAGTTTATAAGGCATTTAGGAAAATGTTATGTTGTGTTGGCATAATTAGCTCATAAGATGGAAGGAAAAGCATATCTTCACAGGATATGAGTTTATTTATTACAAGTTCATTTTCCAGATGAGTATAGAATTGTCTCAGTAAAAATATGCTGTGTAGATCTCTGCCATTGATTTGCATCTGTTTTGAAATATTGAAATTGCTCCTTTCCAATTTCTTTTTCTGCTATATTTCTATTTTAGATTGATGAATAACATAATGAAATAAAAAGCACAGCCAGCTGTGAGCTGATGAGACAATTAATAGGAAGAAAACTATTAACATAGTTCTGGAGTGTCTAGAGGATGTGCGCTATACAAAAGTTACCCACAAATCACTAAATCTCTTTATTGCAATGAATGACTTTTAAATACCGTGAATATAATGAAAAGGAGAGGAGAAAAAATTTAATGGAGGAGTTGGAAAAGGGAAGTAGAGTAGAAATATAAATAAAAAGGGGAATATTATACTTTGGATCAAAAGTCATAAAAATGGTAGAACAGTGTTGATTTCTGACAAGTTTAATATGGTATAGGTGCTGCGAGATAATTGCCTTCTGCGCAGTGACCCCTCTCCCAGCTATGTGACCTGTGACTTTGGTTTCTAGAGCAAAGCCTTGCCTGAACTTCCAGGTTTTTGAGGACTATGATGATGGAATCCAGTGAAGAAATAAATCATGGTATTTAATGACATTGACTGTGCTGGAGTTTCAAGATCTTTCTGAACAATGATGATTTATAAAAATCATCATTTTTTATATTTTAAAAAAATACAGGAAACTATTTGAAGTAAAGCTGTAGATACAGTAAATTATGGAAGCTCTTAATTTTCTTTAAGTTTCTTAATTTTCATACTACCTGATAATAGAGGTAGAATTGTCATTCATAACTTTGTAGGATTTCTGTGTGTTTCTGTTGTGTTTTTAACTTGCTTCCAGCAAATACCTGAGCAGTATTAAAAATGTCTAATTGCCATTTCTCCCTTCCCTCTTCCCCATCTAATGTGGAACTCTCTGATTTTGTTTGTCTTTGATAAATATGTTTATTTCCAAGGTGCCTCATAGCTATTTTTCTGCAGTCTATAGTTAATACTGATTGCAGTGTTTGTTTTAATTCTTGAGACCAATAACAAAGTTAGATACTTTTAATGGGTGCTAGTAAATTTATGGGTCTGTGGTGTCTTAGGATCTAAAAAGACAAGAATAAAAAGTATCTAGCTTCCATTTATTTTACCTCTATGGATAGAAATATTGTGGCTCTGTAAATAGATCTTCCTTTAAAAAATATTACTAAAAAGGAAGGTGGTTTATGTCTCTAAAAACTAGTCTTTTTAAGAGGAGGGAAGTTAGTGCTTTCCAAGTCCTTTGGAAGTCATTTTGCTAGGCATTATTTTAAAAGATGATGAGGCATCAGACTTAAATATTTGCCAGTTGTATATAAAGGTATATATGTCTAAATTGAATAAGTAATTTTAGTAAGTTAGTAAGTCTTACGTAAATTAGTAAATCTTGTTCTTCCGTTCCCAGCCTTAGCTGGTTCTAACTAGCATTTCAGATCTCCAAGCGGAGAGCCACACTGATGGTGGTATTTTCTAAAATGCCAAGCATACCTTACCTCTTCAGGCATGCTTTTTGAGTTGCTTTTGAGAAATGGAAGGGCGATCCTATCTCTGTTTTACAGATGGGAAAAGTGAGAGGTGAGGAAGCCTTGTTGATTAACAATAGATGCCAAGTATCATTTTCAGCCCTTCACGACACGCACAAACTACTTCTGCGTGTTGTCAGAAGTGATGGTTGACACCTGTCCAGCTGCTGAATCTGTAGTGCTCTTAGAAGTGTTTTAGCCTCGTCTACTGCTTAGCTACGCTTTATATTAGTTGCTATCAGATGTAGCAGCAAGGTGATAGCAGAGCTGAGACTAAAAAGAAGGTAAAAATTTCACTGCACTGTAGACGGGACAGAAAGTTTTTTTGACTTCAAGTGTACTGGGATTTTCTGATATCTGTTCCTTCCTGGTCTGGTGAATGGTATATAATAATAATAATAATAATAACAAAAAAGATATGGGCTGAAATTACTTGTGTTGTTGGTGGGGTTTTTTTTCCTTTTTAATTTGGGAGAGGAAGAGATAATCAGTCAGGGTAACTGAGAAGAACAGATCTCATCTCTCTAAAATGAATGAATAAATCTCACCGTGAAAATTCACCTGTGGGAAATATAATTGTAGCTGGTTAAGATACCATCCTGTTCTGTACTTAGTGCCTATTACAAGATGCAAAGTAAAGGCCACAAAAAAATTCTGCTTGTAGAATGTAACTATGAGAGGGTGCATTCACTTGACATTGATAACATTGCCACTGTTAATTAATTCTAAAAAGGGAAGATACTGAAATTTAAATATAGAAATTCTGTRCGTGTGTGCACGTGTAGCCTCTTGGCGATTCCTCCACTGCTGCCCCCTCCCTCCCGAGTGCCAGCTGTCATACAGACTCTGAAACAGACAAAAAATTTATTGGGTAGTATTTAGAAACATGTCAGTGGTAACGACTGGATCTCTGATTTCAATTATCACCTACTAAATTTAGGCGAATGTAATGCATTTGTAGACCTGTTGAATGCACTTGACATCATGTTTAAAATATTTGAAACTGCACTGGTTTTTAATATCATATGTTGACCACTTTCTTTTTCCCTCTGCACATCTGGTGCATGGGAGCAGGCGTCCCAGGTGACCCATAAAAGCTTCAGTTGTGCTAGTTTAAGTGATTCTCTTTTTTTTTTTCCTTCTTTCTTCAGATGATACTTCAGTTAGGAGAGCAAAGTAACCTGAAGTTACAACACAACAGTTTGCCTAATAAGGTACTACTGAAATGTGTAATTCACCAATTTATTTTTTCCTTTGTAATCAGTGTGTAAACAGCACTAGAAACTTCACTCCGATTGTTTAGCCTTAGCTTTTTGTTGAAAAGCCATGAGATTTAGGTGACTTGGTCACTTGAGTGCTCTTGAAGCTATTTAATCAACAAGGGCAAGTGCAGAGTCCTGCACCTAGGGAAAAATAACCCTAGGCTCCAGTACAAGCTGGGGGCTGACCTTCTGGAGAGCAGCTCTGCAGAGAAGGACCTGCGAGTGCTGATGGATGACAGGTTGACCACGAGCCCTTGTGGCCAAGAAGGCCAATGGTCTCCTGGGGTGCATTGGGAAGAGTGTTGCCAGCAGGTCGAGGGAGGTGATCCTGCCGCTCTACTCAGCCCTGGAGAGGCCTCATCTCAAGTACTGTGTCCAGTACTGGGCTCCCCAGTACAGGGGAGACATGGAGCTACTGGAGAGAGTCCAGTGTAGGGCTACGAGGATGATCTGAGTGCTGGAGCACCTGCCCTATGAGGAACGGCTGCAAGAGCTGGGCCTCTTCAGCCTGGGGAAGAGAAGACTGAGGGGGGATCTTATCAATGTGCATAAGTACCTGAAGGGAGGGTGTAAGGGGACGGGGCCAAACTCTTTTCAGCTGTCCCATGTGACAGGACAAGAGGCAATGGGCAGAAACTGAAGCACAGGAAGTTCCGCCTGACCGTGAGGGGGAATTTCTTCCCTGTGAGAATGATGGAGCACTGGGACAGGTTGCCCAGAGAGGCTGTGGAGTCTCCTTCTCTGGAGATCTTCAAGGCCCACCTGGATGCAACCCAGCCCTACCATGCTCTAGTGACCCTGCTGAGCAGGGAGGTTGGACTAGATGATCTCCGGAGGTCCCTTCCAACCTTACTGATTCTATGATTCTAATCACAAATTATGTATAGTCACTATGATTCTGTGGAATAAACTGGTCACGTTTAAGCTGGAAGCTCTGATTTTGCACATTTCTGTTGTTAAATTGTCAGAGATTAAAGTTTGGATTAAAAATATTTTTAGGGTTGATGACAATGTTTGTCATGTTTCATGGATTCTACTTCAGTTTCTCTGTGAACTCTTTATGTGCTATTATTTTAGAATGATTGAGGCCCATCTTTTAAAAAATGTTTACTTTCCCAAGTATTGGAGTATTTTCAAAACAGCTTTGTATCTTCCATTCATAGATTCATTCTCCATCATTCTCATATATCTTCATTTAATTTATATGCTGATGTTTGCAACTTTGAGATCGTTGTCAAGCTTCAAACCCTGAGGATGTTTGGTGGTACTGAAGAGTACTAACCATTACAGATTTTAGTTTGTCTTTCACTGTTTCTGTGTAAGTTTTATTAGCTCTTACAGTTGTGTCGATATCTGGACATAAATAATGTAAGAAACTAAATACCCTCCAAGAATTTTTAGGCTTGTCTTACATAGACAAGCATGGGGAGAATTTGGAAGAATAAATATGTACCTTATTTAAAGCATGACCCCAGCTTGTTTATACTAATTTGTCTTTCCTGTAGTTTGTCTTGTCCTGGGGTATGTTTTTCATTAGTACTCTCTTTATAGTAGTTAGCAGCAGCTTTTTTTTTTTTTTTTTTTTTTTTCTCCCCATCTGGTGCTTTCATAGATCCTCTAACTGGCTTATCTTTAAAGATCTCAAAAATATTTTAAACAGAGGTTGTTATCAATGAACACTGAGCACCTTATCCATTTTTGAAATGCAAGGCAGAATGGCAGAAGCTTTTTAACAGGGTATTGGAAACATGCTTTATAGGGAAGGAAATAAATCCTCCAGGAGATGGAATTTCAATAAAGGTGGATGTAGGTCTTCTGGTGAAACTGGTAAGCATGTACAGTCTTACTATTTGTCGCTTTAAAAACTGCTAAAAGTGTCTTGCAGGGTAAATTCCAGGAATAATTTCCTCTGATCTCTGTTTTCTGGGATTCTGTTTATTTTTGATGTGGAAATTCTTATTCCTTAAAAATTCTCCAAAGCAAGCATTTGGATGTAGATGACATCCAATATTTGCAAAGGGACCTATGTACATTGCAGCTTCGTAGTATTATAAGAGTTACCAGAAAAGCAGCAATATTCTGAGTTAAGTCTGTACAGTACAAGCCTTAAATTCATCATGGATCAAAATGAATCACAGAAAATGTCAGCATAACTTTATTATATCCAGATAAGCTATATTTGCCTTCCTTTCATAGCGATGAAGTTTTTTGAATTAAAACTTTAACATGAACTATGGATTCTTTCTTTGGATGTTTGAAAACTGAAATCTAAGACTTGAGAAGCCTTCAGAATACAAATTTCAGTCATAAACCGAAAACAAACTAAATTTTAAATAGCTAGTGAAACTTGCTTTGCTCTATTTTATATATATATGTGTGTGTGTGTGTGTGTGTGTGTGTGTGGTGTGTGTATTTGTGTGTAAGTTTGGGATATACCAATAAGTGATTCTGTTCTGTACCATCAGTTCTAAAAGGTTTTATTGCCTCTACCATAATGCTGAGATCTTGGAAAACAGTGCAGGATGGGTATTTAACTTGTCCATTTTGGTATGTTCCAATCATAGTAATCCTGGCTTGCAAATATAGGGAACTCTGCTGGTGCTCCATTTTGCTAACATTCCTGTGCTGTGTACTTGGTCCTTCTCAAACCACTGCTGTACTGCCTGACCTCCACCTTGGATGACCCAGCTTGGGCAGTTTTGTTGCCTTCCACCTTATTCTCACAAATTATTCTATTCTATGTGACTGCAAAAAATGTTTCCTTCATTTTCAGGTGTCCTCCCTCACTTGGTAGTGTGATGCCAGCCATATGTTTCTACAACATCTAACTATACTTCTGGCTTTTCTTTAAATCAATAGGATGGTCATCTCTTTCAATAAGTTGCTGTGGAACTTCTGCTCTGAGCTCTGTTTACTGCAAGCCTCTAGTAGATGGTGCATCTGTTGTCGTCTTGGTATGTCATAAGAATGCATCTGGAGGAAAAATATACATGTATTTGAAAGCTAAAAGAGGGATTTTTTTTTGGTATGTTGCTGCGACTGCTTGTTAAAGTTGATAGGTCTGATACAAAAATTGTATGCTACAGGCATGAACTCTGAACTACCTAGGCCCAGGAATTTTTAGACTGCATAAGCAGACAGATAATGTTTCCTTTCTCTCTCTGTAGCAAAGGAAGGCAAATACTGTGGTATTTACTATGGTTTGTCTATGATGGTAAGTTCAATCAGTAATAAAAATCTGTTTATTAAACTTAGGCCTTATGTTAAGGACTTTGCCTAATTTTCCTGTTACTTCCCACAAAGCCTTCATCAGTCATCGTAGTCCTGTAAAATGTTTTCCATGTAATCAAACAGGTGGTTGTAGAGAACTCTAATCAGAAAACAAAACAACCCCCCCCCCAAAAAAAAACAAAAAAACAAAAAAACAAACAAACAAAAAAAAGTTTATACAGTGTGGAAAAATAATGATTGATTAATAAAAAGCAAAAAGCGTTACGCGCTTTCATGAAAGCCAAAAAGAAGTAACAAAAAATAGGAAGGGCAAATGATCATCTGTTATACTAATATATGGCTTACTTTCAATTCACAACTTCCGTCATTTAATGTCATCTTTCTAATGAATGCTCTGAATGTCTTTTTGGCATAAATTAAACTGATTCTTGTTTTCAGTTTGAACAGCTATACATTTAGTCCACTTGAGAGAAAATAAGACAACAACCAAAAAAGTTCATGTTTGGAAAGAGAGGGAGAGAACAAAGTTCTATATTGATACTGGCTTTGTGTTTTTATAATGCTTTGTGAGGCTTTGTCATTGCATGTATTCTATGGGAGGCTGAAGATGGGGTATGAGAAGACAAATGTCTTGGGAACAAAAAGACTCTTTTCTGCCAAAGCTGGAAGATGTTTCTTGCTCTTCATTTTTTTCTTCCTCCCTCAAAGAAGTCCAAGAAAATTGCTGATACTTATAGAAGAGGAAAATATGATTTATGATGACATCATGTGTTTCCCAAGCAAATCTGTTTTGAGGAATATTTTTTATGGTGTGTTGTAATAAAGAAACAGAGACTCGTTCTTGAAGGAATATTGGTTCAGATTCTTCTCCCTTCTATCTTTCCCCTCCCTTGCCCCACTCTCCCTTTTCTCCTTTATCTGAGTCTTTGAAGGGTCTTAATATTGATGTTACCTGCAGAAGAAGATTGTTAAACAAACGATTTTCAATCTTTAAATGTAGTTGCTTCATGTGGGTTGAAGTTATGCAAGAGTAATCTCTGCCATGTGTCTGGAGGCCATACCCAGATGCTGCTGAATAGCACTGATACTCCTTTACTGGCTACAGCAATATTTCATTGCCAAATTTATTTGCAGGTAGAAAGTTTCCTTTGCTGAAGCACTGTAGCAAGCCTCATCGACCAAAGGAAGTGTTTTTTTTTTTTTTTTTTTTTTTTTTTTTTTTTTTTTTTTTTTTTTTTTTCAGAGTGTGTCCCATTTATAGATGCATTACTTACATGAGTTATACTGGCCTTTAGATGTCTTTATCAAATGCTATGAATAAGACCAGTCACAGTATTTGTTCAGAGGATGATGTTTTCATCAGCATCTGAGTCGGCATCAGATGAATAAAATATAAACAGTATTCCAACACTGGATAGGCTAAAAGGAAAAGTAACTGGTAAAGCTGGTTAGCTGACACGAGTTTTAAAGACAATGCGAAGGAATAAGATGAAAAAGGAGATGAGGTTGGTTATGTCAATGGCAGGAAAGAGCTGATTGGTCCATGCAATTCTTAGACGTGACTGGATGAAAATTCTCATATCAATATGCTTGGGGAAGTCTAAGAGTCTGAGTCTGTCAGCGCTGCTGGGGAGCAAGTGATTCTAGAGTGAAAATGTCTTGCAAACATTTTGAAAGCCTTTTCCTTTCAGAAAGTGTATATTTATTACAAGTTTATGAAGTAAGTTCTTTTAGTTTATCTAACTCTTTTAGTCCAAGGAAGTATAAAATATACAGAAACAAGTGAGTCCAAACTGGTCCTTAATGAATGTTGCTTGACCTTTACATGGTCAATTTTTGTTAGCCAGTTACACTCTGCCTCATGTCTCGGGGAAGCCCCATGCATCCTTTTTACTAAAAGCACAGAAGCATCGATTTAGGTAGCTGCTTAAACAGCAACACTCGGCTTGTGGTTCAAAAAAAAAAAAGAGAAAAAAAAGGTGCATTCAAATTCAAGCCAGTTGTGGTATTCTCACTCCTAACAAGCATTCTATGATACACTCCTATCAATTCTGTGATATTCTTTTGTGTAGATTGGAACTTTGTTTCCTGTCATGGCCTCTTTTGGGTGTGCCAGGTGCGTACTTCAGAAGCAAGCAGAGTTTGCAGTAGGGGACAGATATTTCAGAAAATGCTTCTAAATGCAGGAGTTTGTGCTGAATGAGGCAAGATGCTTCTGATCAACTTGTCAGCGGTGTTTTGCCACTGCAGAAACTCAGGGAAGAAGATGCAGCTGCCTCCACAAAAGCAAGATCTGGAGCCTTGCATGGGTAAGTTGAAGTGTATGCCCTGAGCAGGGCAGAGGCTTCAGGCTCCTGCTAAATTCCTAACTCATTCAATGCAGAGCATTGGCTCTCTTGCCTAAACTTCACCTGGAGTTAGTGCTTTGCAGAGGTACCTGAAGAAAGTGGTGCTTGCAGAACCCCCTGGGAGAGAGCTTAGATATTGTGGACAGAGCTGTGAAGACAGAGTCCTTGCAAACTTTCATTAATCCTGTAACTTACTCAATGAAGGATCTGTATGAAGACTAAAATGAAGTTGGTAAGAATCGTTTCACCATTGACAGAAAGCATGTATCAACATAGCAGTAATACAGTCTGTCTGCACTATAGTATAGACTATCATGGTACAGTAGTGTAATATTAGAGATGCCCTTCATCACGCCTGAAATGGTGAGTCCTTTTTCCTGTTATTAAATGATAGGCATATAGCACTTTAAACATGTGCTTAATTGTTTTGTAGTACAGGAATGGATTTATTGTCCTTATGTGCTTTGCTGAGTCAAGATCTTGGTGGATTCCAGTACTCATGTTTCATGGCGTTAACTCTGTGGTGATGTGCTTTCTGTCTGTAAGTAGTGATAAAGTCACAAAGCAATTACTACTCCTACATACTTTAATAACCTTTGTCATACTTTAATAACCTTTGTCATTTGTCGGTGCACGTTAAGCCCTTGCAAATTTTCACAGACAGGCTAGTGGTCTTCATGAACTAATGTTCTAATCTGCCAACTCTTCCGACTTCCAAGTTGCAGATGGTTCAGAGGGGAGCTCATTCTGGAATGAAGAAAGATTTTTACACCTTTTTCTATTGGAACAAAGGATTTTTTAAATGGCAGTAAAATATAAGTTAACAATGCTCATTTGAACTGTCTCTGCCTTCTGGTTCTGCAAGGCATGTATTTTAAGCTTTTGAATTGACTTTGGATGTGAAAGTAACTTCTGTTAAACTCAGAAATGTATAAGGATGTTCATGTGCTAAATTGTAGTGTACTTACCTTAATCATGTATTTATGATACTACATCTTTGTGTGTATTTGGGGCTTCAGACACTGCTGGATATACTATAGAGATATAAATCTGTATGATTCTGTTGTCTCTGGTTTCTTTCTTTCTTAAATTAGTGTTACAACTCCAAGCAGCCAAAGTGTATTTATTCCTCCTGATAATTTACCAGCATAAAGTGGATATTTGGGGTTGGTATGTTCTTAAGCTATCTGCTATGAAGGATAAGTATAAGAGAAGGAAAGAGAGTGAAAAGAGAAGCTACCTGTAGAGCCATTTAATATTTTGTAAACTGCCTAATGTTAAAAACATTTTTTGGGCTACATATAATACTATATTATAAAAAGTGACAATTCTGTAGAGTTGTGGTGCTGTAAGTGTATGCCTTTCCCTTCACTCATGACACCACCTTGAGCAGATAGGCAGATCTGATGCCAAGGGAACATAGTGTGTTCTTACTTCAGGGATTGCCTTCTCCTTGGTTAAAACATGTTGAAGCCTGATGGATCACTTTTACTTTGTCAGTATGTATACTGCAGTATTCAGTTCCTGAGTACACAAGGAGATGGATTAAGCATATAGTAGACCGATCAAATAAACATACCATGCTGACCTCTGACTGCAGTGGGGTAAAGCAATATGTACAGTTTGCAGTGAAAGCCTGTTTCCCCCTTTCCGCCCCCCCCAGATATTCAAATGTCATCTTAGACATTGCTACTGAAAAAGGAAAGCTTATCATAATTTGCATCCCATACTTCTAGCTGTTCGGATATAGTCAGACTAGGGGCTGTGTACAACACCATTAATGAAGAGTATAATTCATGAGGAATACATCTAAATTAGCAGATAGGCAATTATTACAAAGAATTATTGACTCTGACAGTCTCTTATATTGTAGTCTGTGATATCTTATTTGAAGCATTCATTATTCCTTTTTTAATTGCTTATCACACCTGTGAGTGTTACTTGGTTATTGTAACAAACTAGGCAAATCATCCAGTAGGGAGATTTAACTGTTATGTTGATGCTGTTTCTGTTGTATCTTTGTTCTTTGTCTTGTTTCCTTGAAAGTGCACATATATGTGTTTCTGCTGGAATTCTGTCTGATCTGTGAACTGTTAGTCTCAGTATTATGTGCATGGCTTTTATTTTTATTTTACAAATATCCAGCTGGCAACTAAAGAGAAGTATTTTCTTGATAGATTATAAGGGTTCAAGATTCCTGAAGTTTTCAGGTCCTGTGAAAAAGACAGGTCAATTTTTTAACTCTGGGCATCTGTCTCTTATAAGATCATAAATTGCTTTTGAAGCTAGATAGAAAAAATACTGAAGGCAACATCATATTTAAGAGTTTAAATGTGCTGATTGGAGTGTCTCAGAGTCTAACCTCAGGCAAAAGGTCTCCAGTTCAGTCTTTTTGACTGATGTGGAGTGGTTCACTGTTAATAATTTAGTTTTGAGACCTACTAAATGAAAAATAGGAGACTCATGGCATCAGTATCATCGTCTATCTTCTCTAGAAAGTATGAACTCACTCTATTTTGATGTATATTCCCATTCTCTGGATGCTTGACTACTCTCTATTATAGCCAGTGTATCTGAATTTTTCTTAATGAGCAATGATTTCATATCTCCAGAATACATGTTTGTTCTGCAGGATCTTATGTTTATTTTTCAGAGTGCTCTATTTGTGTATTAAATCAAAGCTGGATAAGTCTCTGCCATTAATTCTTTCATAGGTACCGCTTCTGACCATGTTTGGGAGTAATATGCTAAATAATATGTGCATGTCTTTGATCCATAGCAGAATGGAGCCTGGAATGGTTTCATGTTTTCAGTTGACCTAAAATGTGTTGTTATTTTATTTAAACTTTATGTAATAGTTCTTTATGGGGAGTCAAAACATGGCAATTGCTTTACTGGAGAATCAAAACAACAGTCCAGTTTGTCTAACGACGTATTGCCAAAAGTGGCTTGTACTGACTGTGATGGAGAAAGAAATTGGGTAAGAAATAATGGAGAGCAAAGAGAGAAACTACCTGTAGAACCATTTAATGTATTGTAAACTGCCTCTCCTCAGAAATGTGCAGGTGGAATATTTGTTTAAACAAGAATTTTGATATTTATCTAAAATCAGCTTACGTTATAGATGCGGGTTTAAGTTTCACGCATGTGTGCATGTATGTTGTGCTTTAGTCTTCAACTTAAGTAGATAGAAGACATGAAATGCAGGACTGATCAGCTGTAGATTATCTCCTGAATTTCTAAAACCTATTTGTTCAATAGCAGGCGTGAATCAATACAGAAGCGGTATGCTGCATTTTGGATCCTCAGTGGCAGTTTTGGGAATGGTGCGCAGGGCAGAATATTCTACCACGTTTCTTGTGTAGCCTGAGTGACCATTCTGAGTTCAGTAGTGAGAAGACTTGTTCTAGCAGCAAAATGTTACAACAGATGTGCACACGAAAAAGTTGTAAAAAATTATTTTTATTCTCTGAAAACAGGTGTGTAAAAATACTATATAGGTTTTGTAGATTTGATAGGTGAATACTAATTCTTCAGAATGTAGGAATAATTATGTCCATAATCGTTAGCTTGCTGAAGGGCTTTTTTAAATTGTCATGAATATAAGACTGTACCTTACCTGCTGTAAAATGTACAGATCATCCAAATCTCTAAGAGTGCAGAAAATAATAGGAAAAAAACTTGTCTTGTGATGCTTGCTTTTTTAATAACTTGTCTAGTGTGACTTTCTCAATTGTTTTTTAAGAAGCTTCACAATAAATAAAAAGGCAAGTCCTGGATGTAACTTTGATATTTTATAAATTATTTAAAATAAGATAGCCTCTCTTGAAACCATGCAGCTCTTTAAAGTTATTGTTTAATATCCAGCCTATGTGTGGAGTAGATACTTAGAATCACTCTAAAGGTGAAGTTTCATGTGCTTGTGTTTTAAATCCATGTTGAAAAAAAATGCTAGTGATTATCAAAACAAGCTTTAAACTTGTAAGTATTTAATGTACCTTTGGAAATTGAGTGAAGTTTGGTAGCAGCTGTTATCTTGCTTACAGTTCATGCAGTGTTCACAAAAATACAGATTTATAAAACTGATGTTTTTAAAATTGTTTTTAAGCATTCTCAGATCATAATAGTGTAATTTTGCTATAGAATTCTGAAACTGATGCTCAGACAGAGGAGGAGAGGAGGGACAACGATGCATTCACTGTGGCTCCAGAAAGTATGGGGTTTGCCCATGCCCATGTTAAAGGGGGCTGCTTTCCCTTCTAATGGCCTCAGAAGTGTTACTGCCTGTGCATGGCATTCACATGTACAGTGAATATTTCTATTTCTGCCCCCCTTTTTTTTTTTTTTTTTGCTTTTGCTTTTGTATGAAACTAAGCTACAATACAGAATCCCAGGGAGATGCATGCTTTCAGTTTTAGTCTGATCAGTATAGCACTATTCTAATTTTTCTCACCTCTCCTTTCCTGTTGATTTTTTTGTTTTTCCATCTACAGCTTGTATGCCTTCTAAGTCATATAAAATTATTTCATGCTTTAAAATATATGTTGAAGTGAGATGTCTGTATAAAAACATCAGACAACCTTTTGATGGTAGTGTACTAGGCTTTCTCTTTAAATAGAAGGAGTGTTTTGAAGTTTGGGAGGAGGGATACAACTTTCTCAGTAGAGGAGAAGAGGAAGTATATATTTCTTCACAATTCAAAAAAGCTTGTTTTGGTCAAATTATATCATTATGTTAGCTATTTGAAAGTGCATCAGAGAAGTCATCAATGTGTTTTGCCAGTCTCTTTTGTTTTCTTAGATGATAACAGGAAAAAAGAATGCGTGGAACAGGACTATCTCTTCACATTCGGTATCTGATACTCTAAAATTGAGCATGGTTACCGTGATTCCTGGTATGGGAGGTGAAAAGGTAATGAGACAATTTTTTTTTCCATCTGAATTTGGAGAATCAATTTGTATGCATGCATGTGAATTTTCCTAAGATATTCAATCATATTCCAGCTTTGTTATTGTGATATGTCAAGCCTATGGTAAAATGCAAGAAGTGAACCTCGGTTTTATAGCAAACTGGGATGCCTGGGGTCATGTTCATGCTGCTCCTGTGACATGTGGAACAGTCTAAGGTAGCTGCTTCTGCTTTCTGTGCAGTCCTCTGGAAGAAATATTCTGAATGCATCATAAGCAGCTTGAATACTACCTTTGGATTAAATAACAGGTGCCACAAAAAAATCAATTGAAATGAAATTTCTAAGGAACCACAGAGTGTCAAGATACTTATTTTTATCCCAGTAATATTTTCTGACCACTACTTTCATGTATTAGTGTTATGTAATTACATATATTACTGTTTATACTGTGTTGCCAGACCAAATAGAAGACTGACTATAGTATCCAAAATTCGTGATCTAGAAATAACTTAAGCTCCACTCGCTCAGTTTGAAGCACAGAACTTATTTTTTCTATATGAAAACATCAAACAATGTGTCTCTTTTCCCATTTTTACCTTCTTTTCTTTCCTTTCAGTGAAACAGAAAAGGATATTGGATGCTGGAAGAGATCTTGTCTGACTGTGTCTTAAAGACAGATACTGAAATCTGATTGTGGTGTCATTAATTCAGCTGCTTGTGCCTCTGTTTTCGTTTACTCCCTCTTTTTGTCTCCCTCTTTCCCAATACTGGCTTGAGTATGATGTTTCTGAATGTTATGGGAATGGTCATCCATCCTTCTCATAACAAAGCATTTCGAAGAGCAGTGATATAACTATTATTTGACATTTAGCCTGAGCCTCTTTTTCCTTGGCTTCATGTATTTTTTTTTCCCTAGAGCCATAAAGGGCCTTCTTGATGGCTAATTTCCACCTCCCCCTTTTTATTTCCTATTTCACTCTTAAAACAACTGTTAATTGGGTTATGTGCAGCCAAACTGCCAAAATCTTCTCCTCCTATCTTCCCTATAATCTTAAAGTGATTAGCCAAATTGATGAATAAGTAAATGTAGACACTGAATACATTACTTAACCTCTCTTTGCCATACACTCGCATTTGTAAAATAGAGATTGAAGTACTAAACCACACAGAATGCTGAAGCTTAATGCATGTTAGTAAATCACTGAGGATTACCAAAGATGCTACAGAAATGCATTGTAAATGTTATCTGAATTATGTCATTTTTTGCTCAAAAAATAGAATCAAATGAGTTCTTGCCTGTGCTGCTAAATTTATGGTTCAGCATATTGTTTTCTGGCTGTGATGATTTTAAAAAAGGGTAAAGTTGGTAGGGGTCTACATTTTGATAGCATTGGTGCAACATTTTATTATTAGTCAAAGACATAAACACTTCTCATAGAGAAATTACAAAGCATGAGATGTGCTTGCTATATAGGGTTAAGTATCTCTTCCCTTCTTCCCCAAGTAAATTGCAAATTAACGCTAATAAATCACGTTGCAGAAGTTGATAGGAAGTAGAAGTATTTTAATAATTAAATAGTTCATTTCAGCCGCCTCCTCCCTTTTTATGTGATGATTTTCTAGACTCAAAATCAGTCTCTCTCATGCAGGCTACCTATAATATATAGTTGTTTCAAATCAGCTTTACTTACTGAGCTTTTTCTAGTAATGGAGCTCTGTCAGCAAAAAGCGTATGCACTAGCAAATGATGAACGATGGACTCGTGTCAAATGGATGCTTGAAAGGTGCTTCTGTTGTTAGATGGATTAGTCTGAACCAGGAGTTCAAAACTCCTCAAGTGTAATTGTTTCAGAGAAAAGGTATCCCTGGATTGATAGTGGAGGGTAAGCACTGAGAGCTGGAGGAGGAAGTACTTTATCAGATGAAAATGTTTCTTTACTAATCCAGAAGAAAGATAGGTTTTATTGTTGTAAGATTGCTTGCTTGGTATTTCTGTGAGTTTTTTAGTAATGTGAAAGTTGTAAAGATTTTATTTTGTGTCAGAAAAACATACTGATGTTTTGGGATTTTTGTTAAAAAATCAAGCAAGCCTAAGTACAGTTATGTGGCTATTGGCAAAAGTTCATTTCAAACTAATGTGTTATATTTTTCATGTACTTTCTAAAACATTGATTCTTGTTTCAGTACAAAACTCCTTAATCTGCAGTAGATATTTTATCAGTTACAGGTTGATTAAGACAATTAGAGATAAGTATTTTAATAAATGATATTCTTGTGGAAACTGAGTGATTATTTATAAATTGTAATGTTATATATAAATAGTAATTGAATACTGTATTTCCTGGTTAAATGTATCATGCTTGCATGTTGCTGCTGTACGGATCTCATTGGGAAGAAAAAAAAATTACAGGGGAAGAAATTTACATTAGGAATTAAGCTTTAGAAATAGTTTTCCTGGAGTTTTTTATATGTTGTCTTGGCTGCACTTTAAGTGGATGTGCATAAGGGTGCTCTACAAAAGAATAACTATAAGCAGGGAGGCTTTCACTGTTTCTCAGTCCTTCCATTGTGTCGGTTTTTCCTTCTCTTTTGCTTCTTTGCAATTGTTAGCCTTCATGTGAACTGAAAGCTACTTCAAAACACTGGAAGAAAATAGTCTGAAAGCTTCATACGCATTTACTTCATAGAAAGAGAAGTGAAGAAGTTGAAGACTTTTTCCACTGACAGGTGTTTGCGTGTCAGAGCAATGAATGCTTTTGATGGCAAACCTGCTTACTTTTCTTCATTGTACCCTTCTTTCTAAATCTAATAGAGCAAAAATAAGCAAATCCTGACAACAAAAATAAAAATTCCCCAAACTGTATAATAGCTTGAATTTTTTAAAGAAGAAATTTAAATACTTTCTATGGCTATTCTCTTTGTGTAGAAAAAAGGCAGCAGTTGAGAAGTCCCTGGGAAAGATGGAGGCATTTATGAATTGTATTCTTAATTATGTTATAAAAATACTGTTGAATTGCTGATGCAAAATTGCATTGTGTTCCAGATCGCAGATCCTCTTTCTTCAAAACAATGTAAATTGTTAGAGCCCCATCGTATAAGGTATAAAACTATTCTAAATCACTGCTTGATTTTTAAAATTGCTTTCACTTTATTAAATTATGTTGTGTAAGTATGTTAGTGTGGCATATGTCCGTCTTCCTTATTTGCTTAGTTTATCTGACCAAAGACAGTAACTGAAGATTATTTTGCAGATGTTTAACATATAAAAACAAGTAAAGATCAGAACATGTAAATGATGCAGTAAAATATGGATATGGAGTTAGAAATGTGTCAACATCACAGTCAAAGAGTACATGTAAATATTACTTGTACAAGGGTAACAGGATAGAAGTAAACATTTGGAAAAGATGAAAAACAAGATATTAGAAAGTATAGTTTAGAAAGTACGATTGTTTTTCTTGCATTAAAAAAGTACAAAACCAGAAAAACAGAGAAGTGAAAAAAGGAAATACGTTACTTGGATAACTTTTATTGTAATTAAATTCATTTTTTTCTTTCCTTCCTGTGAACAATGAAAGCAACTTGAATGGTGATAAAAATGTTACTAAAAAGTCAAGTCTACATTTGTGTAGCCAAATGTTTGACCAAAGTGCTGGGACACTCATCCATGCAGAAAGTAGGAGATGATGCTGTGTGAACTGCTGCAGCCTAAAACTGACCCAGTAACATACCACAGCCGTCTTCAGGAATACTCATGATCAAACTGCAATGGGCAGAAAAAGTAAGCGTGTAACTATAAAATATTGGGCTACTGTTCTTGTGAGTATTCAGTAAGCGGAAAGCATGTGTAATGCAAACTGGTCCTCTTCTATCTCAAAGCAATTTCAGTATAGATGATTGAAGGTTAATTGTTTAATAATTACATAGCTTTAATGGGTGACTGAAAAATTTTGTCATATTCTCGTTGATGAATGAACTGTTACTCCAGCATGTATTTTGGAACTTTTTCACTTCTCTATACAGGATGTCTAGGAGGTTATTTATTTAGCACTCTTCTTTCAGTGCTTGGTAAAAGTTTTCTAGAGGCCAGTATTTCTTTTCTATTTATCTTTTAATTTGAATCATTTCATGTGCAACAATTCAATAATATCATATTTGAAATGCATTGCCAAGTGATGTAAGCTTGTGCCTCAGTCATACTGACTTCTAAAATAATTAGTCTTCTGAAAGTCTAAACATATATTATTGCAAATGTTAGGTCCTGTGAGGGCAGGAGAGTGAGGAGTGTGTTCCTGGGTGCTGCGGGTTGTGTGATGAGCTGTTGCGTCCCGGCATGGTCCTCCCTAGCCCAGGGCTGCGTTGTAGGCACATCCAGGTCGCATGCAGGACTCCGGTGTGCCAGACCCAGCTAGCTGGCCGATCTGTCACGGGTTAGAGGCCATGGTGTGTGCTGCAAGTGCCTTGTGTGGGGGTTGCAGCAGGGGAATATCAGGGAGGGTGGGATGAATGACTCTGGAGAGTATGCAGTGCCCAAGAGGTTTAAAGAGTAGCCCGAGAAGGTAAGTTATGTGCCAAGACACCCAAAGAGTGAAAACATTGCCTAGCAAGAGCGCACAGACTTGATCTATAGCGTTTGCTGTCGTAAGGTATGTTGAGTTAGGGATTTTGGTTGAAGTTGCTATATTGTTGTTGGCCTGTCTTGCTCTATTCCTCCTCCCCCCTCCCCCTAAAAAAAAAAGCTTGGGCCAAATTTATTGTAGAAATAACACAATGGCAGGAAGGTGCAAATAGGATTGCTGTCTTCATTGCATTGCATAATTATGTAAGTGTAACTTTACATAGTAGGTGATCTTTGGGCAATATCTAAGTGTACGTTTTGGTCTGGCTTCAGCATTGACAAGGTTACTGCATAGGAGTAGCTGCTAGTGGTATACTTGTAAGTCCAGGAGCTCTGCTTGGAAGCCAAGGTAGCCAAACTGCAGTAGTTTTTGTGATGTAAAAAAGGAAACTTTGAGAAGTGAATGTACTACAGAAGTCGTGAGGGAGTACTAAAAATCCTTGTCAGTGAGATGGAAGATTCTGGCCTGTGCTGTCTTTTTAATGCCCCCTTTTTAAAAAATGAGTGACCTGAAAGCATGCTCCCTTTCTCTCATGTGAAACTGTATTTTGTACTCTTTCAAATCTTTTCAGATGTGGACTGTTTACCATCCTCCCCCATAGCTTCCTCTTTATTTTAAAGCTATAAAACAGTGATATGCCTGAGTAGAGCTAGTCACAGATGCTCTGCCAGCATGTGACTGGTGTGCCTGAGCTTTATCATTCCTGCTAACTGACCCTTTTACTAAAAGTTTAATAGGGGATAAATTCACATGTGAATTCATAATCCCCTCAGTTGTGCCAGAAGGATTCCTTAACAAGCAGGCAACAAAGAGAATCTTATATAGCTAGACTTTTTTTATTCTTCCACCTCTTCATTCTCTTTCCAAATTTATTGGATAGACTGCTTCAAGGATGTGTCTTTAACTGTCAGCACAATTTTTATTTGTGCATAACCTAAACAAACAAAAGCAATATATTCAATGGCTTATAACAATGTAGCTTTCAGAGCAGCTCTATACATGGAATTGAATACATTTTGGGCTTTTAAGTACAATGGATAGAAATATTATTTCTTCCAAATGTTTATTATTTACTATTTCTTCTTACTCCATATTACTTTAAAAATATGTTTCATAGCATGTCTCTCTCAAAACTTAAATGTGTAGTGCTTGATTTTAGTTTATGGTGGCTTTTTTGTTGTTTCAGAATTTTGTACAGATTGTTTGCTACTCTTACCTAGAAAGCCTGTAAACAAAGATACTGCAAATATTTTTAGTAGAATATGCTTTTAATCAACTTTGTTACTGTTATTTTGAGTTTGAAAAAGGAAAATTGTTTCTCTAATAATGCTCTGTTGAAGTGCCTTTCAAGTGATGATATCATCACTTTAATACATTTAAAAGCTTCAAGGTTGCAGCATTTATTGAGCAATGCTTATTGAAAGAATATTATGGATGTCTTGAGGCTTTCTACTGTTATAAAAAAGACACTATTTTTTGTGGCCTCTATAAAATAAAGCTTAACTTTTTATTTCATGCAGTGTTCCTGGCATGGCAAACGAGGAATTTCCTAACCAGTATTAAACACATCATCTCTTTACAGTATTTTGTTTTCTCAAACAAAGCCTGCTGGGGTTTGCTGGCCTAAATGTAGTTAATGTGCTTGCAGGCTTCCATACCACAGCCTTTCTGCAGTTCCACTGTACTTGCAACCAAGATGTTGCAAAGAGATGCTGCCTCTGGATAGATCCTGCCTCTTCTATCAGTAGGCAACTACTTCCGAAAAATATTTTTTTTCTGTCAGACCAGTCATGTTCTAGAAATCTCTGTCATTTTCTCAGTCGAATCAGTAAAAGATGGTTTTGTGGTGTTAAATTTGAATAGAAATAGGCTACAGCTGTCTTTGGAAGGAAGAAATCCAGGGTGAGTACACAGTCCTAGGAAGGCTCTCTGTGTCTGGAGGTGGAGGTGCATTTTGAGCACGTGCCATGTTGTGAGATCAAGAAAGTCAGCTACTCAGAGCTTCAGGTGAAGATGGTAGAGAGACGTGGTTGACAGTCTCTGGTGCTTGCCGTTATGAGTTCTGACTCCAATTTTTTTTTGTTAAATAATTTCAAACTTTGTGTACCGAGATATCAAAGTGCCTTGGCAGACTTCTGAAGTACAATGGATGCGTTATCTTTAAAAATATTAGCAATTGCCTTCTCTTCCCTTCCCTCTCTGCACCCTCCTCCTTCTCTGCCTCACTCCCAGTTAAACAGTTTTAGGGACTGAGGGTAAAATAAAATAGTTTTCCCCTTAGTGACTCTTTAGAGTTACAACATCCTTAATCTGGAAAGATCATTTCTGTATTTTATGGTGATGGTCTTGAGCTCTGAAAACAAACTCATGTTAAATTCATCAAATTGAGCAATTGATACTAGAACTTTTTAGAGGCTGCCATTATTGTCTTTGAGTAATATGATCACAGTCTACTTCTCCATCTTCTCCAGCCCCGTAGTGCTTGAGCATCACACAGGTAATGGGGGCAGCCAGCTACTGGTTGAAACAGTTTTGGTGTTTTTTTT
>NW_028186490.1:2794729-2843798 GCF_003343005.1 Rhea americana
TTTTTGAGAGAGAGTGAGGGAGAAAAAAAACCTTGATTGAAAGGTCTAATTGTTTTTTTATGTTTCGGTCTTCTATGCATAAGTATTTCTAATAATTGAGGTATTCTCATTAATTTACAAATGAAACTTAGCAAAAAAGAAAAGGACAAAAGGAAAGCACAGGAACGCTTCTGAATTCTATTGCAGACTCTGCTGGATTCTGTTTGTTATTTAGGAGAAATCACTGCCAGGTAAGAGAGCAGTGTGCCTCAAAACACTGCATTTTAGTTGACTGAGGGGCTGTTGCTTTAGAAAAGCAGCCTTAGCAGACTTGGAATTTGGACCCCTTTGCAGATCAGAATTAGGTAGGGTATGCCTGCATGGTCGTGGCAAGTACTGAAAAAATGAACAGCCAATCATGTTGCTGAATCTGCATTTTGATCCTATACACTCTAACTTATTGATCCCCAAATACTTACTCAAATTTAGGGTTGATACAGAGGTATTTCAGTGCTGCTGTTTTGGGGGCTACACCTCATACTGTAAGCAGAAAGCCTGGTAAGGTTACCTTACTTTAAAGGTATTGCTTATGTTCCATGTTTTTCAATGAAATGTGGATTTTCAGGGTAAAGGAAATAAAGGCAGTCTGAGTGGCCATTTATGAAAATGATTGCTACAATATTAGTTTATACAGGTTTCGTAAATGATAAGCATTTCTACTTTTTTTGCAAGACTTCAGTGCAAAATGTATGACAGCATCTTAAACCTCTCCATAGAGATGATAAGGTCTTCTCCCAGAAATTAATACCTCGGTATTTTTCATAGCATCTCTGAAGTTCATAGTAATTTGTGTTGATGGGTAGAAGACTATCAGTCCTATGAATACCACTGAAGCTGTAGACTTATGAGAAGTTTAATTATTAATTCATTTCCTAAATCAAAGAAGAATATCCTTCTAAGAATATGTGGTGTTTGAAGAAATCATCTGTATCTTTTCACACTCTGAAATAGGATATGTCTGCTGGTTGGGTATTTGAAGTGTTCTTGTGTTTTTTTTTCCCCCATTCAAAAAAGAATGGGCCTAGATTATCAAAGGGTTAGAACAGCAGCCTGACAACATGATAGGCATGTAGCTGTGAATATAGAGGACTGTCTTTCCCTCAAACCATGCTATATGAATCTGTCAGGCAGTGCCATGTCACCTGCAGTCTCCTGTTTCTGCAGAGCCCAAAGTGAGTACACCTTTGTGAGGATACAGTGTCGGTACAGTCCTTACTGGCCCCTTTTCCCAGCTTGCATCAGTAAGTGCCTTTGAGGGTGCCTGAAGGCAGCAATCGAGCATCTTTGTGGCTCCTTGAGCACAACGTGGCTGCTGGAGGATGGACGTAGGTGAAGATGCTGTCTGGAAGAAAAGAGTCTGGGACTCTCTGCGATGAGGGACTGTGGGGTCTGGTTTGAATTTGTAAACACTGTTCTTGGCGTTTAGGTCGTAAAATGTCACCATCCTTAATTGTTTCGGCAAGCTATCCTGCTGCCTTCCTGTGGTCTGCTGGAACTGCTTTTGCTCCTTTTCCCGTGGGTATATTGAGATACACCCAAGAGATAACTGAGACTGCGTCTATGTTAGTGTTTTGGTTTGGAGAAGTAGTGTGATTTTTGAAGTGAGTGCCCCAGGTGTCTCCACTTACTGAGGACAGGTTTGTTTCAGAAAGTGATTTAGGGATGTGCAAGCTAGATTCCTTTTGGAAGAAACTAAACTAAACTGAAAGCTGCACCAAATGAACTCTATCCTCTAGTGAACACATAATGATTGGAGGCCTTTGAACGTCTTCACACCATGTGGGTAGTGGGTTTATTACCTTTAGTATGCTCTTTGAGGGGAGGATTTATCACGAGATGCATAATAGAAGAAGTGTCTTGACAGATTATTGGAAATGAGAAGATAATAATAGCTTTCTGTTTCTAACAGCTGAGTTATTTTTAAAATAGAAGTAATTGTTACTGTGATGGGCAGGGCATCCCAACTTGCTGTCTGATAATTACTGGAAGCTACATATGTGCATATATTGATTATATGTGGTGCACACTTTATTAATGATGAATATCATCACAGAAAAACATGCAAGAAAGTTAGCAATATGTACTATGTGAGTGGAGTTCTTGGTTGCAAGGAGAGCGACTAGTATGGGCCTCTTTCCAACTTTTTTTCTCCTCAAGGCAAGTAAGTCATTAATACTAAATTACATTCTGTTTACAGTTTTAGTAGTGCCTTCAATATCAGAGGATCTTGAGGCTTTTGCAGCTAGCAGTCACTTCATCCATACTCATTTCATCCAGCTCTGAAAAGCAACAAACCAATTTAAAATTCTAAACAATTAGCTAGAAAAGAAAATAAATTAACTTAGCTTTGTCTTCAAAAGCTTTGTCCTTCAGTGATGAAATTGCTTGCAATTTTTACAAAGCTACAAGAGTATTCTTTCAAAATATGAAGTAGTATCTATGTTACTGCCAACTCTGTGTGTTAGGGTATATTAAGACCTGTCTTTTTCACTGTGCCACAGACCTTTTATAGGCCTCCCCTGTTCTCTAGGTATATGGCAAATCACCAAAGGGAAACTATACTGCCAGTAAAACAGTGCTTTATAGAACTTTTGTGGAAACTGCACTTCCACTATTTTATTCTAATGAGTCTGTTTCTTTGACCCAGTGTGTTTTGTGCTTCCTGTGTAATTGGCTTTTACTACCTATTCAATAAAACAAAAATATAATCTAATATAATCCTGATAAATGGTTGATAGCATTCTTGATATACCTTTCATTTATCAAGATACACAGGCTTCTGAAAGATTCTGTTTCATGTCACGAATATCAAATTTAATTTGATATTTAATGAATTTTTAACCTAAATTAAATAGATATAGATTCATTTTGCTTTTTTTCTTTCTTATTTCCATATACACTTTTTGCAATAGCAGTATATTACAGGTAGGCCTTTTAAGGGATTATACTACTTTACCACATCTTCAATACTGGTCTTTCATACTGGCCTCATTACCCAAATCATGCTACAATATTCTACGCTAATACCATTGGTTTTGATATTTAAGCTAAGACTTAACATTTTGAACATTCTGGTTCCTGTCCTGTAAATGAATTTGCAAGGTGCATGAGTATGTGGACAACAAAGTAGCTGTGGTATAGAGTTAAACCATGCAAATATTTGATGTGTGTTTTACTGTCTGCATTTAGATAGTACAAACTCTGTGAACTCCGTTTTCATGTGAAAGCAGGTTATTCACTGCAGGCTAACAGTTTGTCTTCTGACATAACGACCATCAGTGTGTCAGTCTCCAGGAAAAATGTAAGCAAATGAGAGCTATGTAGGTAGTTTTATTGGCTCAGCTGTATGTAAACGTAGCAGAACTCTTATTGCTACTCTTAGTGATTCTGCTTGTTTACTGTGACTGGTAATAATAGTGCCAGCTATTTATCCTGAGTTTTATTCTTTATCTAATTTTTTATGCCTGTAATGGTGCAACAACTAGGAACAGTTTGTGCAGAGAAGATGTATTCGTTGTGCTGTGGCAAGTGGCTAGCTTGTTTTCCTTCAGTGTTATATTACAACTTTTGTAATGCCATTGTGGTAATCTGTAATTGTTTGGATGTCTGGTATGCATTATTTCTAACCATTTTAATGAAATATTACAGTTATTAACTATGACTACTGGTTTATAGTGGCTGTAATCCTTGAATGTTGTCTGTTACTGTAGTTTAGGACCATTTTGTTAGAGCATTAGCCACCTTCTGGTTTGCATCAAGGTGGCTGTCTAATGGATCATTAACTGCTAGTGAGGCCTAGGTCCTTGGGGACTTGCTCGATATAGTACTTGTGGTATGAGAAGTAAAGCTCGTAGAGCAGGCAGCCTGAACACGGCATACGCTGCAGTGGTGTAGAATGAAATGATTCTGTGTTCTTAATGTCTTGGGTTTTGCTATAACACTTTGTTGTCACAACTGCAGCGTGTGTTTTAGAGGTTCTGAGTAGGTAAGTGTAGGTGACTAGAGACTCCTGAAGCAAGTGTGATGGCTCTGCTGCCTGCTTAAAGTGTAATGCTGGTACTACTTTTGGTAGGCATTCTTCTGCCACTAGAGAAAGTTGCTCTTATTCTGCTGACTAGTGAAGACACTGTAGTAACAGTTACAGGCAGAGTATGCACATTTTCTTCTCATACTTTTTTTCTTCTTCCTCCTTTCTCTAACTCTCCTCCAAACAAATGTATAGAAGCACAATATGAAGACGAGATGATGAACCAAACTTCTGGGGAGTCTTGGCAAGTCACCCTTTCAGGGAGTTCATGCTTGTGTGTGTTTTCTGGTTATCCAGAGGAGCACTTTTCTGGTGGCCCCTTCTGGTATTCTTGGTCGTATAATAATATTGTTAGCACCTAAACTTCCATTGCTGGATGTGTCTCTGTGGTTAGATTAGTCCTCAGCCTTCCTCCTTAGCCTAAATGTGATAGTCAGAAGCAACAAAGCCTCCTCAGGAGGCTCCTAGTTCATAATAGCCCTTCTGGTCCTTCAGAACTTCCACGTGAGCCATTCAGAGGCTGGAGAAAGGTGGTGAAAAGTCTGTCTGAGAAAKTCTGTAAATTTTTGGACTTAGCTAATATTTAGGTCTTTTTCATCTTTAGTCTGGTTTATGAGATTGTATTGAACTGAAGAATAGGGTTTTGTGTGTGTGTGTGTTTTGTTTTTTTTCTTCTGAATGTCATTTACTGTAGATAGCTGACATAAGAATTTCGACAAGAATGTCATCAGCTGAATTTTAAAGTGTAAAGACATCTAAAACTGTCAAAGTTAAGGATAAAATAGTGGGTTTTTTTAATACTACAGATTGTTTCCATGGTTTAACAAGTTTTAAGACTAAGTCAGTAAGTCAGCACTTTTGCTTGTCAGAACTTCAATTAGCTGTATTTTTAATTTCAAAATGACAATTTGTGCTGAAAAAAGTCCCTCAAAATATGAAAAAATTAACTGTGAGATAATAATTAGAGCTGAATCTTACTTGTGATAGRATGAACATATTAAAACTTTAAGGTTAATATAGCAAAGATCTGTCAGGGTTTGGCAAAAAATGAAACTCCCAACACCTGTTCAGAAATAGGAATACTCCTTCAAGCAGTATATATGATGAGACATAAATCAGTATAGGAGGCTGTACTTCCTATTGGATTAATCTGTTTAAAATGAGATGAGTAGGTTCCTGTTGTTTTTGACTGACATAAGAAAGTATATAAAAAGATAATTTTCATCAAATATAGTGGCTCAATTATTTCACAGGTTCTCTTGGTTGGACATGTTAGCTTATTTGTAATTCAAAATTGACRTGTTTATCCTAAATAAATTAGAAGTCTAATGTAAACATCATTTCATTTTTAGGAGGAGAGGAAAAGAAGAAAAGGGGAATTAAAGTAATATTTAGAAATGTACGTTTTTTTTCTTGTGCTTAATTAGCTGCCCCCATGTTCTTCAGCATATGAAAGTATGTTCCTGAACAAATGACACAGTTCTCAACTGCACTCTGTTGATGTACAATTTTAATTGTGTCAGGATTTATTTACCAGCCTGACACACACAGCTGTACTTTAAAAATTCAGGATTTGTATCTCTTTCATTATGTGGTACTACTGAATTATGAATATATTCTGTCACTGTTAGATTTTCCTAATCTGTAAAATGACCTGAGGGTAAAGTASAATGTTACAGTTAATGTGTTTGGTTGATAATTACAAAACTGATAAAAACAAGCATTCCTGCTTGACTTCAAGGAGTTTACTTGGCCCTTTTGATGCAAGCCCTTGGTTCTAAGAAGAAGCAAATTAAGCTGTTGAGTTTGGTGTTTTTTTTTGTTTTTTTTTTTTTGTTGTTTCCTCCCCTCCCCACCCTCCATTAGTAATCATTCTGCTGCACACAGTACGTGATAAATCAACTGCAGGAGCTTTAGAGTTGCCATAACATGACATTACCTATCAGCTCGTCAAGTCTGTGTTGACTCTGCGCCTTTTAGGCTGTATATTTCTTCAAAGTGTAGCGCCAGTTACTTAGTCAGCTCTAACTAATTTCAGAGTGGAAGGGAAACTTTACTGGAGTGCTGTTTGGGATCTGCTTTTTAATCCTGGTCTGTTTAATGTTTGCCTCCTGACATTCTGGGCCAGACATCATTTTAATGGTATGTGTGGTGATAAAGCCAATAAACTGTCAAGATGATTGATAATCTAAGCATTATAGCAATATGACTTTCCTGTTCTCCTCTGTGCTTTAGATGATGGTTTCCAAATTGAATTCTTACAGTGTGCTGTATGCATGTTGGATAGTCTCAGAACAAATGGTTGGAAGGAGCTAGCCCTAGTTAATGCAGACTTTTAGATTTCTGTTATTATTTGAAGGACTTTTAATTTGGGAAATGTTAAGTGGGAATTCTACCCTTGGAATAGGTTTAATCTCTAAATTTTTGAAATTCTATTGTTTTATGACCACCTGGGATGAATCTCAAAATTTCATGTAGCTGATTCTTTTATCTATAATGTCTTTCAACCACAGATAACAAAGGGCAATGTAGTAGGTGCATGGCTTTCAGGTTCACTTAAGCAAATGCAGCAGCCATTTTTCATCATCTTAATTGCAAGTCATTGATCAGACTTGCTCACTTCTTCTTTTAGTGAGCTTAGAAGCAATTGATTTGGATTATTTTTGCATTATGCCTAAAATTAATGGTTTTCATCTTGTAGCTTTATGCTGGCCTGTGGACAGTGACAGGAGAAGGACAAAACAATGATAGATATTTGTGTTTTGAAACTGCGCTGTGTGTGCCTTTTTTGTTTAGCAAATATAATAAGCTTGCCACTATGTCAGTTCTGTAGTTTTATTTTTTTTATTTTATATGTATTTTTTATTTGAAACACAAGTTAGTGGTCCTGTACTGGCTGAGGGATTTTACACCAGTAACATACATTGATTGACAAATACAATTCTGAATACTTTCAGTGAACCCTTGTGGAATGAAGCCAAAGCCAGTCAGTCCATGTAGCATATTTTATTTTTGTTTAAACAGTATGCAGATTTTTTTAATCTCAGTTTACTTTCTAACTATTACAGCCAAGCTCTAGAATTGAGGATTCTGTAGATTCTAGTACAAATCTCACTTGAATGATTTTTAGACTTTGGGCAAATAAATAACACTCCTCCTGCTTTATTTTCCTTTTTTGGTGTTTTTTCTTTTGTTAAAGCATCCCCAGGAATCAGAAATTAATTGTTAATTGTGCTATGTGGATGTATCTAATGTGCTGGTACCTCTGGTACCTCATAGAAAGAAAGAACCTGCTGAAATATTAAAAAACAAAAACAACAACAAAAAAAAAACTCGGTAAATGTACTTCATCATGGTCTRTTGGCTGATCTGGAGTAGAATGGGAAGTGGAAATGTCTTGTTTATTTGTCACATGAAGTCTTTTTTTCTGTGCCTTTGTACCCCATATAAAACAATCTGTGTGACCTTTTTTCAATATGTTTTCACTACAGGACCAGCCTGGATGATTGAGATGAGCTAGGTTTTGGTGCAAACAGCCATACTGCAAAGTTGTATACGAATTGCTGTGCCCTCACTGTTGAGCCAGTGCCTCCCCGCTCCGTGGGTGTATGGGGAAGGGAGAAGTGCTGAAAGAKGTGTCCCTCAGTTCTCCCTGGCTCCTGGGAGTAGTGCCCCGTTAGATTTCAATTCCAATGAAGCTGCTGGCAAACCGCTCCTCTAGGTATTTGGTGGAAGTCTGAGAGGACACCAGAAGGCTCTGAGTACTCTATTTCAAGCTATTTAAATCCAGTCTGGAAAGTGACCAGCTCAGCTGGCCTGGTGAAATTTTTGTGTGTGTCAATAGGAACTAGAAGATAGTAGCCATTGAGAACCTTGTTAATTCTGCAATGAAGATGCATCTCTCAGAGCAGTAAGAGCTGCAAAAATAATCTGTCCCTAGTTATACCTCTTAGGTAGCTTCTCTGGTAGTTGAGAGCCACTCTCCAAGGAGTCATTTGCTTTTGGTTTTGTTTTCTTYGCTCCTTCACCTTCTCATCTTCTTACAGCCTACCTGTTTTTTTCCACTGACAGCTAGCTAGTTCATATTGTGCTTCTTCACGTTGCCAGGATGATCTAATGTTGTCTGGTTCATAAAATTGCACACAAACACGCCCTTGAATAAAGGAGAGGGACCAGAAATGACTTTGGGAGGTGTTCTAGAGAATGGATTGGTAGGACACKTGGGGGTTAATTGCAACCTCTCATGAGTTAGATGAAGGAAATTGTAGAATTAAATTCACACTTAAGAACAGAATTTAGTCACAGTGAATCTTTCAGCTGGGCTTTGCTCAGTCTTCAGAAGAATACTTTCTGGGTAGTGTCTTGTTCTGCACCTCTAGTTCTTGGAACACTTGTTTTTTATTCAAGAAGGAACTATTATGTTTCTATACTGCATAACCAGATAGTGTTTGGTACTGAAACCCCTTTCTCTTGTGCAGAAGTGTCATATTCAAGCCTCGGCCAGAATAGATAGACTATTCTATTAAAATGCTAACTGATGGAGCCTGGGTGTTGACAGATGCACTGTCTGGGTTACRTTTGCTTGGGAGCTCCTTGAAATTATGTTTCTCAGAACTACTGGCTCAAATTCTAGCTGTGTAGCTCACATGAAAAGAAAATGAAGCTAAACTGGCCTTTTTTCTTTATGTCAGTCTAAAGGCTTCCCAATGCAACACTGCACTAACTCAACACAATCATCAGTGACTAAAGCTTTATTTGCTTTTGAAAAGTTAGAGTTTGAGTTTTGCGGAAATGACTGGGCAACAGCAATCTAAATACTATTACACTGTGCTATTACAGTTTTGGTCAGTTTTTTTAAGGCCTTTGCAGTCATTGCAATCACAGTACTCTGAAAAACATTGTTCTAAAGCCAACTTCTTTAATCCTCTTGCATGCATGATTTCCTATGGTCTCTTAATTTTTTTGAAGCATATTAATTTTAAAAATATCTAATAATGGCTTCTCTGTTCAGGCAAGCGAAAACTTTGTTTTTCAGAACACGAGTGGTTGCTTTTGATTTCTCCTACCCCAAGATGTTCTATGGTAGCTTTTTTCTTTCTTTCTTCTTCTTCTTCTTCTTCTTTTTTTTTTTTTTTTTTTTTTTTTTTTTTNAGGCTATCTTTTTGCAAAAAAAGTGGTGGGAGCCAGACTTGAAGTGTAGTGGATATCTGTCCAACTGTATAGTGGACAGATGTGCAAAATGTGATTTAATAGTATGAACAAAAGATCTTGGACGTGCAGAGAAGGATGCATCTAGTTAACTAAAGTCTCCTCTCTCCCCTGTACTGTAGCATTTTCGATGGTGTACCCAAGCTTCCTTTAGAACTTCCATCCTTTTCAAAATTGATGTTTTACTTTCCTAGTAACACTATTTATTGATAGCAAAGAAAAATATCAGTAGTAGCGTTATATGCTATTCATCATGGTCTTGTTTGTCATATGTATGTTATGACGATTAGAATGCATCACATTTTTGATTGTTTAATAGCTTTTAAATACAGGTAAAACTGAACTACCGCTCTTTGGCCTAAATATTTTTGCTGTAATCAAACAATTAGATTTCACTTAACAGGATGGTTTTGCCCTGTAGCTGGTCTCGTGTTTTATGTAATTTGAAAAATTTAAGATATGACTTGATCTACAGTTGTGTCTTTGTGTAACTGCAGGTCATATTATATGAAAGGAAACAAACGTAACAAAAAATGGTGGTGGTGGTGGTGGTTTTTCTTCCTAGCCATACATCATATTCTTATTTCTTTTGATTGTCTACAAAATAATTCTATATAATATCTATAAATTTAGGTGGCCGCTTTGTAACTGTTCACTTACAGCAGGTAGGATGTATTYGATTGTGTAGTAATGATGATTATTCAGAATTGAGCATTGCCTGTGTATTCATGGCTAATAGCTCCCTCTCGTTGAGTCAATTTGTACTGTGGGGCTTTTTTTTTTCTTTCCTCCTTCAGCTGCCAGGTCTGGCGTAGATATTATTTCAGCCATTTTGCCTCAGGAAAAACATTAGTAATTTATAAATAAAATACACATAAAAATAGGAGAAGTCAAACATAGGTTTATTGCAACAAAGGCACTAGTAATGTTAGTACTGTGATTTGAAGTTGAATTAATTTTAGTTACTGATTTATGGATTGTTGATTTTAGAACTAGCCAAGTCAGTTAAATTTCTGTAACTTGTATAGAAGAAGAGTTTTGGCTYGAGTCTGTGACCCGTAAGAAAGGAGAGCAAAAAATATTTTGGTCTTGGTTTCTGAGCTTTTGATTAGATCTCCAGGTGATACCACACTGCCAGCAAATGGAGTGTGTGCTCTATGTCAAGTGTAGCTCATTGAAAGAATACCTGTGTGGAAGTGCGAGCTTGCAGAAAACTGGGGGTTATTTATTTTACTTGGATTTACCACAGCTGTTAAACAGAAAATGACAGATGTTCACATTAAAAATAACAGAAGCATTATCTAAAAGAAATTTTTTATCTGTTGTATCATGTTTTCTCTCCGGAGTAGGTTAAGAATTAGGAAAACTGTGAATCCAGATATTAAGATCTTACTGACTCCCCAGAGCAGTGAATCTGAGAAGWGTGGTAATTTATTATAAGACCTTTCTAATTCTCTATTTGATCTTCCATTAGTTTTGTATGGTCTTATTTAAGCTACTTGTTATTTTCTGTTTTTTTTTTTAAAGTGATAAATCCTGACTTAAATGTCTGCAATTTTTTTCTTAGATTCTTTGGGATTTTTGCCTTTAGGTATACGTGGACTTGTTTACTCCATTCATGGAGTCTGTGTTTTCTACAGTTCAGAAACACTGAGAAGGAGAAGCTACATTGTGCTTCTACAATATTCTCTAAACAGGGGTAGAACAGCCCAAGAAGTAATTTGGATTGTTCTTGGAGCATTTGCTTGTTTTAAAGCTAAAATTTGCATAATAACAAGGAAGTTGTAGTAACTTGTACCCTTTAAAAGTAAATTCTGGCAAAGAATCTGCTGATAGGGTGAAAAATGGGTCTAGAATTTGCGTGGCATATCTTCATCATATCCTTTTGAAATCATGTCCTCAGCTGAAAATCTCCTCAGTCCTTGGCTGAATAAGTGCTCTAAAAAAAAGAGAGAAAACTTGGATTTCATCTTACCTTTTTAAATACAAATCACAACCTTGATCAGAATGTGTATACAAATCATTGTAGAAAGACTATATAAATCTCAGTAAATCATAGATCAAATCTGTTCAGCAGGAGGGAAATATTGTTTGATAGTTGTTTTGTGGGATAGTTGTTTTGTGCTAGGAAGACCCAGGTCAGGTATTGTACTTTGCAGGCCCGTCCTTCTGGACGGCACAGTATTTGGGTTTGTATGATCATGGTATCTCTGTTCTACTCTTTCATTGCCTGTCCCAGTCTTGTTTCTTGCAGGCCTAAAGACATGGTTAAATTATGGAAGGTAGTGCACGGTTTGATTTGAGAAGCTGATGAAGCACCAAAACACKTGCCTTCTGAACTCGGAGGGACAGAATTTGGAAAACAGCCCCAGCCCCTTTTCAAGTCATCAGTCATTGCTGGATATGATCAGTAACAGAAGGCTTGGTGTTTGGTGCTTGGAAGATGAATGACTGGTTTTTGTCTGTATAATTCTGCTGTAATACTTCTGCATACTCTTTAACAACTGTTTGAGTACTAATCTGTTAGTGCCTTATAGCTTAGGACCACGGTGAATGCAATATGTCAGTGAGGATTAGAAAACTATGCCCCTAAACATAAAAACATTAAGTGCATGAATATTCTTCTTTCTGTGATTTAGTTCTGATGGAAATTTCTGGTACYGGTCGTGGGGGTAAAATTTCAGGGTGGTAGCTCTGAGTGCTTTTTATATGTCTGGATAAACATGAGAGAAGTACAGTAGTAATTAAGTGGAAATATAATAAATTGTTTGCTTTGCAAAATTGTTCACTGATAATTATTTTAGACTGTTCGTATACAGAAGAAAAGCTGAATTTGATTCAAAGTAAATAAAAATGCTTCATTTTGCTAAACTAATCAATGGAAAAGAAGAATTTTATTTGGTTTTGCTTTTAATTTAAAAGAAAATAAATTCTACCATAAATTATTAGGCTTTTTTTTTTATTGTGCCAGCATGAAAATGGAAGACAGAGAATCTGAATGGTTCTGCTTTAGAACCACACCRAAAGTTTTTTTTTTATTATTTTATGTAAATAGAGATTGATGGAACATTTTACACAGAGTGCAGGTTTTTGACAAAAAGTATTGATGGTTGCTTTCAGTAAGTGTTACTGGAGATGACAGAACATTGCATTTTAAGATGAATTACAGTAGAAACTCCCTCTTTGGGAATGTCATACATTTTATTTCATCTGTTTTGAGAAAGAATGACTAAAGTCATGAATACCTCAAATTGATTTCTCTTTCCTTTACATCTTATAGATCTTGCATTAGTTTGCAGTGTTTAGTATTAGAAGTTATATTAAAAATAATTATGTAGGTGCATGGTTTTTGCTAAGATCTGCTTATTGTACTTTGAGGGTTTTTTAAATGTTACTTGTTTTGATGTTAATCGTAAGGAATAGTCCTTTTGATTTTTATAGTGGCTTATATTTAAAACCTCAGAAGTGCAAACTACTTTGCCACATTTGGAAGCAAACTAAATTTAGAAATCTGGACTGAATTGCATAAGATCCCTTTTTGCAAAGGCAAGTTGATCAGCATTAAAGAAATTAAAAGCGAAGTTTTTAATTAGCACTTCTAAAAGCAGTTATGTTGTCTATCAACAGAAGGGAGTTTTTCAAAATAATTTGTTGTGTTGCTGTGCAAAAGGTGTTGCAGAAATCTCTCTTAAAGGCAGGAGAGGAAGTCAGACATATGTGATGGCTGAATTGCTAGAGTTGAAAATGCAAGTAGAGTTGGAACCAACGTAGTTTGGCATTTAGATAGCGAGATGGGATGATTTAGCTCAATGGGAATTTTAAGTGGTGATTAGTAGAAAAAAATTCTCTTGTAAAAATCCTTCCATTTGCATTTTGTATTTTAAATGTATTAAAACTCTTACGGTTAAGATACTCATAGCTTAAGTGTAAAGTAAGAGATCTAGTCTGTATGTTGATTATATTTATAATTCCCAAATTCTGTGGAATCCACCATCTGCCTTACCATCTCTTAAAAAAAACATCGGGGAGGTTTAATAAAAGATTGAGCAGTGGAAGGTGCAAGTATTGAGGAAACTTCAAGGGAGGACATAATGTGAACATGGACTATTGTTGAGATTTCATGATTGACAATGTTGTTAATGACAGCACAAAAAGGAAGACTGGATGTCTTCTCAGAAGGCGGATAGTTTTAACACAGATCAGCATTTGAGCATGTTCTTCAAGCCTTTTAAAGAACATACTCTTTTTTGAATAATAAAAAGAACAATAGGGATATTTTAGTTACAAATATATTTGTAAAAGTCAATAGAGCCAAAATAATACTGTCATACCAAAAATTAAAGCTTCTGTAAAGAAGGATTATGTTTTAAAAAGAAGGATGGAGGAAATCACAAATCAAATATCAAAAATAAAACCCAGTTTCTTCCAGATCGTCTCTCTTTTCATATTAGCATTCTAATACCAGCTCTCAGTGCTGATTGAAAACCATGTCTTTCTTGCCTGCAACTGGGTTATCTACTGAGAAAAGAGCTATTTTTTTTTTCATTAGGTACTCTTAAGCTCTTGAAAATGATTCCTTGAAAGGGAAAGTTATTTTAGTTTGTCATTTTCCCCTACCCAAAGTATTTCTCTTGCTGTTTTGATGSAAAATCATTACTACTTTTTTCTTGAAATTTATTAATTTTTCTATTTCTTATGAAATTTCTTTTATTGCTGCAAATTATTTTAAAACCTAGATAGATATGAATCTATTTCACATACTGATTCTGTTTTTTCACCACTTAATTACTTCTTTTACCTACCTGAACATAGCTTGGCTTGGATCCATGCTCTTAACCGGACTGAGGAACATGTAGTCAGAGGATATGCAGTTGTTTAACAGGCTAAACCTGCTGCTTCTCAGAAGTCAGCCTTGTGGCCTTACAACTTAAATGGTGAAACACAGTCAGGTATTGGGTACCATCGCACAGATGTTTATCTTTTAAGTAATGCATGAACTATTTAAATACACTGAAGATTCATTGTAGAATTTAGCTCTTTCAGTGGACTGAAGTTTGTCAGTCAATGTCTCACAGTATTCAGTAGCTTATCCTCTTGTTTAGTTTATAGATTCTCAGYTGACTTCTTGATGGTCTCATTTTCCCTGTTGGTTGCTGAGTTGAGCTTAGATGAGTAGAAACTGCTCCCTGGCTGCTTTGCACAAGAACTGTTATTGTTTCTGCTGCTTTTGTGTCCAGCAGCTGGGCCTGAAACACGTCTTTCTCATAGGTGGAGCAATGGTTTCCTGGCTCCTTTAACTGAACTGTGTGCTTCTCCAGAAGGAAATGTCCTGTCAGATTGCACCAAACAGTTGTTTCATAGCAGATGGCTGCATAGTCTGCTATGCTGTGAAAAGAATCCTRAAGACTTCTAAATCTGTAGTTATTAATGTTGTTTGGGTAGTCACCCTTAACTGAAGAAAGGGAATTAATAATCAGTTGCTGTATGGCAAGCTTGTTTTGTTCTTTGTATTGGTGTTAGGCTTGAGGAAAATAAGTCTTTGTGGAAGAAAAGGGCTTTTCCGAAAAAGTCCAAGTGTTATATAGACAATTCCAGGACAAGATTTAAACAGATGCTTGAAGGAGACCTTAACCCATGAAATCATCCTCTCCTGAAGCCAAAACCCCACCTTCTAAATCCTGAATAAATAGATTCTCATGACAGAATAATTCATCTCCAGTCATGAAAGCATCAACTTTAAACGACAGCTTGTAGGGACTCTGTGCTTGTTAGGGCCAGATCAGCAGCCCAGATGCCTTGGATGTAAACTCATGAAGGGAAGATTAATTTATCTGTCATCCTGTCCTCTGACAGTTGTAAATCTGTTTTAGCTCTGAGCAGAATGGGCGGGGAGAACCTTTGAATGTGTAAGGGTGATACTAAGAAAACCTAGCTTAGACTCTTTGAGCCTGAAGTAACAAAATGAACTTATGGTTGGTGAGATCTTAAGTTATCTTTAGGTCCTCCCCCAAAACCAAAACAAAAACCAACAGGGGGGAGGAGGAGGAAGGAGAGGAAGATGAGCAAGGCCATGCTGAACTAATATACCCTGTGTGGTTATGTCCACTGTAGCTCTTTCCAGTGAGAAGTAGAAGCAAGGCTGTTCATTTATGGATTAATGGTAGCAGACAACTCTATGCAGCCAAGTGTATATGCTTTTTAAAAATATAGTGGCATTGTTTTCAGTATTTTTTTCTGACACTTTGAACTTCATAGAGCTTTTTTTTTTTTTTTGAAAATTCATAAAGTTTGTCAGACTGATTTATTGTGAAATGATACTGCACAGATTTTTAAAATCTATGGCAGTACATTTGTAAATCTAAATGAAAGCTCTAATCAYGACCTCATTGAAGGTGGACTCTTGTCTTATGATAGGAGCATTTGCCTGTGGAAACAGAACAGGTGGCTAAAGTTAGGAAAAGTTTTTCTTACTAAAGCTACTCTTCTAATATTGTAAACACTAAAGACAGCCATAGAGTGAGTGAGTGTGTGTGTGTGTGTGTGTGTCGGGAGGTGACAGGCTCTCACTCTCTGTTCCATCCCCACACGATCCAAATTAAGCACAGTATAAAATCTATAGAAAGGTCATTTTCACTTTGGTATCAATGATTTGAAAATAAGATCCGTCACACTGTTTTAAAATCTGAGCTCCCCAGGGTGTAACTGAAGTATTTTTGTTAGCTTAGTATAAGGGCAGCTGCAAGTACTGTAGCATCTGCTCTCTATGTTCAGTGCAAAGAGGCTTTAATCTTTATGGAGGTGAGTTACTGTTGATTTATGCTAAATTCAGACTATATAAAACTTCTGGAAACTGGCTTGTAGTATAGCACCTTACATGTAGCCTAAATCTTTAAATGCATGTCATTACTCTGCAGGACTGGATTGCTCTGAAGTACTTTATTTTTCCATCCATCCATAAGTTGGAAACTGTGCCTTTCCTTATCAGAAGGTGATCTGTGTGTTAACTGCTTCTCTGTTGGGTTAGAGGTGAACCACAGGGAAGAACCGCTCTTCTTCCTCGAAAAGATAGAGTGCTAATGAACRCGTCACAGTTACTAGCTCCCTTCCTGCTCTTTCTTCCAGTTGACTTCAGCTGCTCACTTGGGACCTCACATATGATTTTTGAAAGTTGGTGGTGAGTTGGGGACGCCGTCGCATTGTACCTTTTCAGTAGATTAGCAAGTTCTGTTGCATTGTCACTCACTGCAAATTGTAGGGGGTGCTTGCTTGGTCCTGGACTGCTGCCATGGAGCGGTTCCCTACGTCAGCATGGCCCATTCCCTTCTCATCATTATACGATGTCCACTGGAGTGGAGAGACAACCCAAAGTGCTAGGGCCCGCTTTACAAGCAGTGCGGGTACGTTTCCCCTCACCGGTGATTGCATTGCTGTATGAGCAAGTGTGTTAACCAGAAAAAGTAATAACATTTTTGTCACTATGCTTTAAAATGGCCTTTAAAGAAGGGAAGGGGGAATGGAAGGCGGGGAATTGTCCTACTGTTTTCTCTAGCAAGACAATATTTAAACGGAAATGATTTTAAAAAAATAGTATCACCTTTTCAGGTATGGAAGTCAGAGTAGCCGTTGCAAAAYTTTATGCCAAGTTACTGGCACTCTCTGGGTTATGAAAGGCTTAGAGTTACACCCAAAATTCCCCAAGGCGTTTTGAAGAAAGTTTTTTTTTTTTTTCCCCACAAAGGCATTATTAGGCTGCAGCTTAGTTTGACTTTTATTATTTAGGTTTGTTTTAGAATGCATATATGAAGTTTGTAAAGGTTTTATTACAAATATGGACATAAAGGTGAGGGCAGTCTAATATATCATCATTTAACTGAAGTTAGAATCCGAGACCAAAATGTTAAGAGCTGACTGCTTTTATTTTGAATGCTTCAGCTTGACTTGCCAAAGAAATGGTTTTAATTTCAGGTGTGGCGTGAACTACACGTGCAGGGGAAAAAGTGGCACAGTTTAAAATTCTTCTGAAATCACTTCTGCAGTGAGGGCATGAGTGTGTAAGATGGTCATTGGACACTGTTTGCATAGTGCCCTGTAGAACACAGAACAAAAAAGCTTTCTCTGCTGCAAAGAGTTTACAATCTAGACAGTAATGCTACAAATACTTGCCTGCTTCCTAATCAAATGATGCTTTTAAATCCTTCATGAATGTTTCATGTTAAGGTTGGAGACATTCACGCTAATACACAAAATTATCAAAGGTTTGTTCRTAGTAGTAACTCAATATTTTTTTGTCTCTGGAGTAAAAAGTAGAAAATTATATTGTATATAATTCTTACACTAGCCTGTAGTGGAAAATAATAGATGGCTGTTCTAAAATGAATCTTGTCTACATTTTTTTTTTAAATTCATTTAGTGTTAAACTTGGCAGAGATGGATGTATGTGTTAGCATTAGAGTCTGTTGTGGCAATTGCTATTTCAGTATATGGTTTATTTAAAAATGTACTAGTAATCAACTTTATAACTTGTAGTAAGTAGCATACTTTTTCTTATGTTGGCAATCATCTTCCCTAAAACATGCTTAAATTTTGTCTACCATTGTGGCCTATGCAATAGGATTTGCTAAAATGTGCACTGCTGTGTACTTGCTCATGAAATCGCCAGGGTGAAACTTCTTGTTTGTGTAGGTTTAGTAATTGCACACACTGAATACATGGTGGTGTGAAAATTTGATCCGGAGTATTCCTGTTGCCTGTATTTTGTTGCTTTCTTGGACAAAGCATTTATATATGACTATGGTGTGATGAGATCTGAGTATCTGAGGGAGGAGGTTCAGATAGGATCAACTGAGAAGTGATCATGAATAATGATAGTGTTTTCAAACCAGTGTRAAGAAGATATTTAAGAACTTTGGTGTTCTTATCAGAGTTGAACATAAGTACACAGCTGAGATATGGAGAGGCTTGGTGCATTTGTGCGAAGAGTCTTATTGTGCTCATAAGGACTTAAGTTAGTTCTGGATGTGTATGTGATAGTTTGGCAAACACATTTTTGAAATTGTTCTGGTAAAATGAGTAAGTTTTCTTGGAAGATGAGTTCTCACTAAAGACTTCTAAAATTCTAATGCTCATGGTATCTTAGTAATCTGTAGGTGATCAATCAGTCTCTTACTTGCTGACCATTTTGTCTGTAGAACTGGCAAATGTCTGCAGTCTATCTCARATACATCCTTCCAATTGCAAAGAATAGAACAAAGTTATTTTTAAGATAGCTGAGGATGGTCTGGTTTGCTACTCTGGAGGTAGTAGCATGAAAGGGAAACMGTTCTGGGCTACATAACAAATCAGTAGCTGGTATTACAACTGTTGAGCGCTGCTACAAAAACCTATTAAAGAGTTGCATGAATTGACTGGATGAAGCAGGGAACAGCTCTAAGAACTAAATCCTGTAAAATCTTTGGCTTTAATTTCTAAAATGCCATGGAGAGTTTCTTTACAGGCTGACTGAGCCATATAAATGTTTCTCCAATTTTTACACAAGTTTTCACATTTTTAACACGTTTTGGGCAGATCAAGACAGTACTTTCTTAAATCAGTCATTCATTATTCTCTGTGCTGTGATGCTACAGACAAACTTTTTTAATGAAGTAAAGCATTGTTTTAATGATATATGTATGGCTTCACGTGTTTAATCATACAGGATTTTTCTAAAAAGCAGATGAATTTCTGTAGACAACAATATAGACACTAGACATCCTCTAAGGCGAATATATTTGCATGTAAGGATTTTCCCTTCTTGATAATTTAAGCTATTTGAATGAGGAGATCATTAAAAAGTATTTTATGCAATATTTTCTCTTTTTTTTTCTCTCTTTTTTTAAGGCATAGTAGGGAGCCAAGGGAAATGTATTTTCATCTAGAGTTGTAGGAGGAATACATATTGTTTGTTTAAGGCATCAGGTATTGAGAAATGGCAGGGTGAAAAGTTTGACCTGAACTGCCAGATCTGATCTGCAAGGGGGTAATTGAGTTGCCATGTTTTTTTCTCCTCAGTTTAAATCAAGTTTTGCTATAGCCCATTTAAGTGTCAGATTGGTAGCAAAACTTGACAACTTCAGGGTGCAAGCTTGCTTTTGATCAGGATTTACATGCAAATCATTTTTGCCTTGAACTGTCAATTCCTGTTTTGACACTGTGGAAGGGAGGTGCCCCCATTTCTTGCAGTATTTGCTCCCCAAGCYGTGAGGATGGTCATTGCTGTTAAGTGGCATGTGGAAGAAAATTGGCATCTGGTTAATATGATGATTAAACTTTTCATATCTATCTTGTGAGGTTTTTTTTTTCTCCCCCTGCTCCTTTCCTGTCAGTCAGCTGTTGCAGCTGGGCTTTTAATCTGCTTTTTACCTAGGAGAAAATCTAACAATAATCCTGAGTTTGATGTCAGAGAGAAACTAGAGGACTGGGGTAGAGGGTCACCAGTGTACTGAGGAATGGGTTTAAGCTGCAAAACAGCACAAAGGATGCTGACAGTCCACATTTTCCTGGGCTTTAAACAAAGTCTTTGGTAAGTTTAAAGAATCTTCTCCTTGCATGACTAAACCTATTGACGGTTTAGAGAAAAAGCTGCCTTAGATGGCTTAAGACTGAACCTTTTTTTTCCAATCTTACTGAAAACCTTAAGTTTTTTTTTTTTTTTTTTTTTTTTTTTTTTTTTTTTTTTTTTTTTTTACATAGTATAATTGGGGAAAAATTAAGGAGAGGTCTATGAACTATGAATAAACTGTGTGAATGAACAGTATGTCTTCTAGCTGTCTCCCTTAATAAAACTCCTGAGTAATATACCTTTTAGATTAATTTAATTTCCATTTACACTTTACATCTGGAGTTAATCTTTCAAGAAAATCCCACACAGGAAAATAAACTAATGAAACAAAAAAAGTAATTTAATACTTAAAGGTTTCTGTAAAAATAAAATCAACTTCAGAAGTAGACTAGCTAGATCAAAAAAAAATTAAAAAATTACTATTATACTAAACTAAGCAACTGATGCAAGAAGTTACATCTTGCAAGTAGTGTTGCTTTTCTGTTTTCTAGTTAAACAAATTTTTCTTTGTACTATTAGTAAAGTAGGGACATCAAACACACAGTTTCACTGAGGTGGCAGACAGTGTCATGTTTGATAATCTACATATGAAAGCATAACTTCTGAAGTCAGGATTTGAGACAGAAGTTGCTTTATCTGTCTTGGACCTTATTTTAGCAGACAAAAACCTGAATATGCTAACATGTGCTGTGAAATTTTAATTGAATTGTTAATGACACTTAGGAGTGACACAACATGCGAGAAACTTCCAAGAACTGATCATGGGAAGTCCTTTTTCTTACTGTTACAAAACAGAAGACACTGGGAACTTGACAAGTCCAAGTGTCTGAGGCCAGGGGAATAATTGATAGCAGACTGCCTGCGTCCAAGGTCCTTTAGTAGTAATTGCAAGCAGAATCTGACTCTCTGATCTCACCAGTGGTATTCACCATGCCAAAACGACCAGGCTTTGACAGATTGCTTTCCTGCAGTAATAACTTAGGCATGTTCCCTTTCTCACATGGGGCCACACATCCCTCCCACTGGAGAAAATGAGTTGAAAATGAGTAGCGTCTTTTTTTAACAGGGCACTGTTAAAATAACTCTCTTCTATTATATAAGCCCTGTAGTGCCAGGGGACTAAATTTATGTGGTTATAAACAAGAGATATTACTTTAGAATACCACAATGTAATGTTTCACTATTTCTGTAGGATTTCAAATGCTTTCAAAATAATGTTTGTTTTTCCTTCCTCCTCTCACTTAAAAGAGAACCAAAATGCTGCATTTTATGTTAAATTACTCTCATGTCTCTCCGATTTTTATAAACTGAGTGTTGACTTGCACCCAGATTTGTATTTTAGATGGAACTGAGTCCCTGCAGAGGGACTAGAAATATTATTTATTCTGCATAGATTGAAATGAGACCTATTTTATTTTTTAATTTTTTTAAACTCGCCCATGGTTTTTGATCTCTGTTATATTTTGAAACTTTTATGTGGCTTTTTTCTCTGGAATGTAATTTTGTCTTTAAAATATGATTGGAAGCTGTAATGTCCTGCATGATATATAGCAGTTCTGGATTTACACTCTCTTTAGTGACAGGATCTTACTAATTCTGATATAAGGACCCCTGTGTGCTACTCTATGGTGGTCTGTGTTCTCTGGCATAGTTGAAAGCCTGGTGGCTCCACCCTATAGCTGTCTAAACAAGGTTTCTCACCAGGCGCTAACATCAAAAGAGCTACAGTAAGCTAAGGCTACGGGAAATTGTAACCACAATATTAGGTTTAGAAAAACTGAACATCTACTACTATAATGACTGGCATTTCCATTAATGCTTGCAAACCTCTAATAAGATTAAGGTACATTTCCATAAGCATTACGAGTGGATGGTTTTATAACTTTCAATTGCAAATAAAAAGTGGTAAGAATGCAAGGTGCTTAGCTGTGAAAATAAATTGTATGCACATGGTAAAATACTTATGGTGGTTATATCACATCTAATTAGTTACCCTACRATACTTTGCAATAAAGAACTACTAAAGGTGGACTTACATTCTTGAGTAAAGGTAGGAGAATTGGTAGGTTAAGCCATGTGGCTGTTGCTGGTAACACCAAAATCTGCGACTGGAGACTAATTCRGGTGATCTGCCTGTAAATGCCATTGGAACCAATGAGGAGGTTCTGGCATAAAGTCATAGTGACATGTGATCCACTTACATGGATCTTTTTTACAGAATGTAAAGAGCAAGTTTTATTTTTTTCCTAAGAAATGGTGGGCCAGATAGTTGACTTGCTCTTTTTTGCTACCTTTGTCTCCCTTCAGTTGAGTTAACACCACAATATTGATGATGTAACTGCATTTTCTGTAACTGTAAAGAATAATTTGAAAAWTATTCAAGGAAAGCTTCTATCTGTGAATAGACTGTTGTAGTGCTCAATATGTTCTTTACTTCAAGCATTTGGTTTCAAAGAAAGATGGATAGTTCACTGTATACCTGATGGATCATACAGCTTACTCGTAAGCTTCTTCTTTAAACTTTAGGGATCATGTGAGTATTTTTAGGGGATATTCCTAGAGCTTTGACTAGCTTTGATTGTAGTAAATAAATCTTTATTTGTCATAAGGTGGAAAAAATACAAAACAAAAATGAAGCTAAGGTATTAAAGATAACTAAGTTTTGGGGTCAGGACCAATTCATTAAAATGAGAAAAGCAGAGGGGAGAGTAAAGCTTGGCACTGGTTTTGCAATAATAATTTATCCGCACCTTGAGCCCATCCTTTGGACAGACCTTTGTTTGAACTGCAGCTGGCTTGGTTTATGTATAACCTGCTGGGAGCTGAGGTTGTAATGAAAAACAGTTATTCTTTCAAATTACTCACAAGAAGAAGTGCCTATTTTATCAAGTGCTCTTCTTAATTTGGCACATGGTAAGACTTTAATATTTATTTTTTCTCCATTAATCACACTGTATCTTATAAGAAGTCTAAACATAGTGATGAAATACTGTATGTTTTCCTTAAAGCATTCTGAGGACAAATGCTTCTCTAGAGGGCGGCTGTCAGGAGGTCTTACCATTAATTAATGAAGTTATTTGTAGAAGTTTTTTTGTGCTTGCATTGCTATATTCTGAACTTTTCAAAATTCTTCTTGCATAAGTATTAAGTTTCTTAATTTTGTGAACTGACTAATGGTAGGCTTACAGAGCAATAAAGAATGAGGAAAGGATAAAAGTTTAATAAAAATAGAAATGCAAAGCTTGCTGTCATTTCATTGTTTAAAACAAATTTTAGATGAGGAACAACTTATGAAATGAGGACTGACTTGGAATTATCCTGTTTTCATTTGTTTTGGATGTAGCACTACTTCTATTAAAAGCTGATTATATGCTCATAAACATAGTTGCTATCCTGTTCAATCTGAACAGGTAAAGATTATGTAATACCAGTTTGGGGAAAAACTGAAGATGATGATTACTTAAACTGTTTATTTGTTGTGCCTATTACCAAATGTTAGAATTCAGATACTCAAGAAAAACGGGCATGTTGAATTAAGATGAATTCACATATGTTTGTCTTTATATTTACATACATTTTTCCCCCAAAGGTCTGTCATTTCCTGAGATATTTGAAGAAGCGCTTCTGTTCCTTAGGTAGGAATAGTCCTACTTTTGAARTCATATATCTGTTAATCTTTAAATTGGTAGATTTATTGCATAGAACRTCAATTCTAATAGCAGATTTCTTGTAATCTCATAACAGCAGTGGAATTGTTATAAGAAGAGATGTTGATTCACATGTAGCTTGCTGTAAGACTTAAGTTCTGGTGGATTTGGGCAAATATTAAACCAAAGGGTTGGGTTTTTTTTCATGTATATTGACCATACTAGCCCTGAATCTGAGTTAAAATCCCTGGCATTATTTCTGTCTTCATGATGCTTGCAGCTGCTGTTTACAAATGGTATTAATGTCCTTTCTACTGTCTTAAGATATTTAAAAACCCAAACCATAAATTAGTAATAATTTAACACTGATTATATTTTCAGTACTTGTATAAGATGCAACTTTTTCTAAGTGCAATTTGAGCTTGGAATACATTTAAGCTTCAGAATTATTCTCTTTAAACAATGAGTGGACAGTACTGTTTTTGCAGATAGGCACTTTCTTGCCAAGAACATAAGTATTACTTGGAAGTCAAGGGAATGGGTATTTAGTAAGTAACTCTTTTTTCTAATGTATAAAAGGATTGTGCTGGCAATACCCTCTTTCCACTGTTTTCCCTGGCATTTTGTCCTTATACAAATACAGTACAGGGCTACTGACTGTGCTGTTATGCATCTTCTTCCATGGCYTTAATCATCAATTTAATACTCCCTTGTAATGTCCGCTTGCCACAAAAAAAAAAGGAACTTAGCCTGCTGCTGAAGACGACATTGGAATARCAGATATTATTGTTGTCTTCTGTTTGTGTAAGGYGGAAAGTTTGACTAAGTAGGATATGAAGGTGAAATGTAAATTTTAGTAGATGTTGGCATACTGTAAGAAGGCAGAAGACTCTGCAAGAAGAGTTTCTCTGTTAAGTACCRTTGCAGTCTCTTCCCTCCCTAGTGCTGATGAATGGAGTGGGCTTTGCACAATGGTGTTGATCTTGTGCCTGGTTTAATTGTGGGCCACCAAGTTTTTGTTCTCCCTCACCTCCATTTCCCATGTCTTTTAAATTTGCCTTGATTGCTAAGTTCCACCCCCCCTTTTTTCTTTTTCTTTCTTTCTTTCTTTCTTTCTTTCTTTCTTTTTCCTTTTTTTTTTTTTTTTTCATTGCTTGTTTATATTAGACAAGCATTAAAGTAATTGTTGGGAATTGGTTTCATGTTTGGGTTCTCATGTTCTAAGCTAAATGCCTCATGTGAGGCGTGTATGGGAGCATATTCAGCTTGACTTCAGGTCAGTGCYGGTACAGAGTAACCGGGACAATGAGGGGTTAGTGTGGAGCAGCTTGGACGGCTCCTGGTTGAAGCTCCTGCCATGTTTTGCAGTGGATGCATCCAAATAGAGAGATTATATTTAGTAATGCATTGGCCTCAACTTTATTTGCAATGTACTAAAAACATGAGCTTTATGGATGTAATATGTCCCTTGTTATATGGAATGTTGGCAGTGCTTGTGGGCGCTCTCCATATTTTGGGTTTTGTTTTCCTATAAAAGCTGTAATATTTTTTCGAAGTAGCATGTGAGTTAAGATTGCACAGTCTTGATCATTTTAAGGCAAATTATTTATATATCAGTGCACTTTTATTGAGTTGCACTAATTATGCATTTTTAGAGGCTGTGCAGTTTTATCACTTATTTCATAAGATACCATTAGCTGCACGATGTAGATCTGTATTAGACACACAAGTTCAGATTGTATTGCAGCTGCCATCAAGTACCAAGGAGAAATCATAATAAAAAGAATTTACTATGGGCATGTGAGAGATGGGTAACTAGGAAAATCTGGTCGTAAACTTGTAATTGATGGACTGGTTCTAAAAAGTGCCAGTCATAGTTTTATCTACTACACATTTCAGGCTAGAACCTATTGAGTAGTTTTTCTACATCTTTGAGAGAGAGGATATTTTCTTCTGAGAGAGTTGCAGTGTGAAACGCTAAGGTGACTTCCAAAATGCACTTAATCTTACTCTAGTTTGTATTTTATGACTTTTGGAATTTTCCACTGAAATCTCAATATTTACAGTCCTTTCAGTGGTAACACAGAGAATGCCACAGGATGTGTATGTTTTTTTTTTAGTGTTCACATTGGTAGGAGTTATATTTAAAATCAATATATTTTATCTAAATTTTCAGTATGTTGATACCTTAACAAACTATTTACTTTTTCAGAGAGAATCACTAAAAACATTAGTTGCCTCATGTTTGTGTAATTATTTGTTTCCCAACATACTTTTGAAACGTATTGACTGTAACATGCTGTTTTAAATTATAATTATCAGTTTCCTCTTCCTTGCAGTAGGGATTCTTCTGCAGTTTTTGGCATAAAGAAGTTTTCAGTTTAATTGTTACATAATGTCCATCCTACAGCACCTAATAAAAATTACATGTTTTGAGTAAAATTTAGATGGGTTTTCTACGGCTRCTTGTCTTCCAAATTTTTTCTGTCACTGAAATAATGATGACTCAACTACTTCATCTGACACTGTATTTTTCAGTATGAAGTGACTCAGTAAAATTAACAATGAGCTCTTAAAACTTGTTCAGTTTCATTGTTTGAGTTSAATTTTCTTGTTTTAATGCTTTCCCTTTGTAAGAATACTATATTTGGATTTTCTTACAATGTCTTCTGTCTCAATAGAAATTCTGAAAAGATAGAGATATCTGTTCAGAGAATAAACAGCTTCATTTAAATACAAAGATTTTTCTTTTTTCTGAAAAGTGAAAGCAGAGCAGTATACTCCTTCATCAGACACAGTTTGATTGTTGTAGTATTTTTTGCATTAATTTGTGGAGGGACACTTGCCTAAATTACTTTCTGTCTCTTGTGAAGTCTTTGATCCTGGTGACAGTTTGACTGCATTAGTGAGGGTGTATTGGTTAATCCTTTGCTTAACTTGTTCTTTTTGGCACAGCCAGGGGCCTTTCCAAAGATAATCCGTCAGCACAGGCTAAATCCTAATCAAACAGGCCAGAAGAGGAGCTAGGAGATGTGGTACAGGCTGAARAACACTGTTATGCAACTAGATATGATTTGATGTGTGCTTTTTGTCTGCTTGGTAAACTTAAGTATGTATATGTGCTCTATCCAGTTGTAARGGATTTAATCCTCTTTGAACATGGTAATTAAAGATATTATAGATGTTTCAGGTAGTACAAATGCTGTATGTTTGCTCTGCACACAGGAGTTAATTTTGGTAGGGGTCTGGATATCTTCAGTCTCTCTTTAATCCTCTAATATTGAACAATACATTTGGTGCACAAYTTTCATAGGCCCAAAAATAATGAAAAGAGAAGTCTGTCACGTTAAAAACGTAGTCTCTGAAAAACCTGGTCACGCTTGGATGACTAAATTTCTAAGTTGAAAACTTTCTCCTGCAAGAAACTGAAATAGGTAATGATCATCCAGATTGGGAGAGGTTTAGGTTACATTTTAAGCTGTTCTATCTCTAATAAGTCTTCACCCATAAAGCCTAGTTTTTGCGTTCTTAGTTTTTGCATTTTGAAACAGCACCATTTAATTATGGATTGTTACTTTAAATCTAGTGTATTCTTCATTGCATAACATAAAATCAATGAGGTACATGCATCTACCTTTGTAAGATAAATTGAAATAATAAAAAATCAGGAAAGGTCTTTTCTTTCTCTAAAATGAAAGTGTATCTTGACATTATTTATTGTTAGTAGAGATAAAGTCAGAGCTGTGCGTTTGGAATTCAGGTGTTTCAGTTTCTTTGTAGAATGGTGCTTAAGAAAATGCTTAAGAAATGTATAAGCTGAGGGAATCCTAAGATACATTTTTCTCTCATCAGTTCAGCAATCAAGTGTAATAAGAAGCTGAGATAAAATTTTCATACACTTTAAGGCATTCTTTAACGTCTTTATGCTACTTGAAACACTTTGCATTTTCATTTCACTTAACAAGCATATTGGGATATTTTTTATGCAGATAAAACAAGCTTAAATAAAGTTATTAAAAGTGTCTACAAGCAAATTGCTTGTATATTCCTTTTACCCTACTTCTCCCTCCCCCTATATTTACCGTGATTAAACTGAATTTTTATAATATAGCTCCTACTAAATGGTTCTAGAATTCATATCAACTTTATTACTGTTGGCTTAGCCAAAACAATTTTACAGTCTTGTGGTACTCAACTATGTAGTAGTGTTATGGGATGCAACTACGGGATGCCTTGACTGAGATGTAAATGTGATTTTCATTCTAAGTAGCATTTCTTACCCTCTTCCCACTTACTTATTCAAGTTGTTCATGTGGATCCAAGTTTTCCATGTGAATTTGCTGGATGTTCTAGGAATGTGCCAAAAAAATTCCACTGATGCTTGCTAGGAAAAGCATAGATTGATGAATTTCCACAATATTAAGTCATCCCACAGGACTAGAGTTGAAAGAATACCAACTAAACAGTTAGCTTTTTGGCACCTGGACAGAGATTATCCTGATTGTCCTGGTTAACCTAAAAGGAGCAGTGGAAGTCATCTCTAATTGCCAGAGATTCTGTTATGGAAGGGTGATTCTGGTATTGAAGGGAAGTACAAATGACACTTTGTGATCAGGAGCGGATTCTGTTCTGCCTAATTGCGGCAGAGATTTTTCCAATCTTTGTGTGCAGTTTGGGTTATTCAAGTAAGTTAAGAAAATACTTCAAAACCTACACTTAGAATATCCATTTACCTAACAGAGCCTTTCCCATGAAAAATATTGCAGGGAATGCTTTACAACTGTATTGATTTTTAGGTGACTTCAGAGCCAATAGCATGAATGGCATCTAAGTCTGTATCATCTACACACCTTGCCTCCTTGTGTGTAACTCTTAGTTGAGCTGAGGTGAATTTGTTTCTAGGATGGCAGCTCTAAGGGTTATGGTAGTTGTCTTAAAACATGTAAAACAGATGGCACACAAAGAAATATCTTTTATGTAACATCTATTGCGTACCACATGGGAAAATTCAGATGGGTTGGATCACAGAGGTGGAGGTATGTGGTCAGTAGACACAGTTTAATTCTTTTCAGTGTATATTGGGCATAGTTCTTAAGCTAGCTGTCAGTCTCACCAGCTGGGAAATCTGATACCTCCCTTCTGTTGCTGAAACTCCTCTCAAGTCTGTTTTATGGCTTTCTTGTAGCTATGTATCTATGTAAAGAGGAGTGTATGGTGTTCAGAAAGAAGAAAGAGTTGCGTTTTCATGTGAATAAAAGTAAAATATTGACTGACTTGTTTCTCTTTGAGTCTTTGACTTGGAGTTTCGATCTCAGGGGGTTAATTCTTTTCTTTCCAAGACTCAAGGACAGTGGATGCAACAGCAAGATCTTTTGGACAATTCCAAAAAGTCTCCTGGAATCTACAAAATTATTCTTCGTAGTTCTAGTGAAAACCTGTCACTGGGTGAGAAAGATTTCGGGCTGCAGAAGAGGATTCTCAAAATGTTTTCTGTCCTCATTGTAACATGGTGTGCTCACCCATGCTTGATCTGTTAAACAGGTGTTATATACCTGAGTTGCACGCACCCATTTTTTAAAACTATAGTATACAAGTAGTCTGTTTGAAATGGAACTGTGTATGACAAGTTGTAGTTCTATCCTTTGGCAGGCTGTTTTCATTTTTCCTCTACCTTATTTTGTTTGTGTGATTTACTTTTGTTGCATTATGCTATTTAATATTCGGTTTATTTTTCATTAATCAAAAATACTAATCTAATTAATAGGTATTCCATGTATTGGCCTACTCCTGTGGTTTGACAAATAATTGGAATTTATTAAATACGCTGATTGGAGAGAAGCTTTAGATCATCTTGGATATCTGTCTCTGAAATTCCTGTCAGTACGTAAGAGAAGTGTTTTGGGATATATAAGCTCTGAGTTAGGCTGGAAATGTTTATTGTTGAATAAATTATGCCTGCTGTTTGAAGTGGGAGGAGTAAATGTGGACTCCTCAATTTGAGCAGTGAATGGCAGTTTTCTGCTTGGGCCTAAGGATTCTCCAGAGGATTCCCAYGTGGTGGCAATTACTTCACCGGCCAGGTTAGCATGGCTGTGAAGTAAACCAAGTAGTAATTTAGGAAGATGGCACTCGAAACTTAAAGTGGTTCAGAGATGTAGCCTAGCTAAAGTATTTTGACCTATGTGATAATATCTGTGATGCTATAAAAGAAAGTAAATAATTGTTTCTAAAATGTGGTGCTAGTCATTACGGAGTGCTGTGATGCCTTGGTTAGCTACTATCTTAGCAGGTAAAAAGAATAAACATGTTAGGGAGGGTGCATGGCAGGATCCTGATTGACTGCAGCAGCAGGCGATTAATGGGCAACAACACTCTGACAGGAACTGCTGACAAGGCGATAATGAGATTAGCACCTTCTGATTCTTTTATTAACAAGTAGCCAAAGAATCATTTGGGCATGTCAGTAGATAATGATAGGAATTAAAGGATACTCTGGAACCTTTGGGTAGCAGATCGTGAACGTAATGCTCTGAAAGGTAACTTGCAGATTAAGTGAATCTTCTTCTTTTGCATATTTAATCACTGAATATGATGGTGTTAGTTAAAGGTAATAAAGGTGGATGCATTATTGCATTTATTTCTCGGTATTAGAGATTCCAGCATGTTGCACTGCAAGGGTTCATTTTATGCATGGAAAACTTGCTCTCTTTGAAGAAGTATGTTCATCAGTATATCAATATAAGCAATTTTGTTWTGTGGAACTGTATATTAGGGTTGATGTTATGAGTTATGTTTTCTCAGTTAACGTTATTCCCTTGGTGTGATGCTTTTCTTGATGTTGGTGTGTAAAAACAGTTGCTTTTGAGGTAAAGAATGGGAAATGAGCACGAATGAAAGGAAATGTCTGAGGGTCACGGGTAGGAGTGRGAATGAGAAAAACGGAGAAAGCTACAGATAGTTTCAATATACGAATACCTGAGAGGACCAGAAAGTGGAAAGAAGGATGAGACTGTCAGGGTAAGGAGATGTGAAAGGGAATGGGCAAAATCATTGAAGAATTTATTTTGAGTTAAGGGGGAAAAAACAAGTTTGTGAACAGAACCTGGAAGAGAAAGGTGCCTGTGCAAGCAAAGAACCCTGTTGGTGTGATTCTCGTGGACAAGACWGAGTATAGGAGACAGAAGACCAAGACTTAAGGAGGAAAAAAAATTAAGGGAAAGGATGAAAAGGAAATAAACATGAACATGGCAAACCAAAGGGTTAGTCTGTTTGTCTTGGAGAGGGTTTGGGGGTTCTAATTTCACTGTTATTCTGGCAGATATCACTGTACAGGCATTCAACTTTCTGTATTGTCCTTTAAGTATGGGAGCGGGGAATGAAATGGATTATTCTTCTCAAATATTGATAGCTACAAAGGAGTTTTATAAATGTATTTAATTGACTGCTTCATTGACATTAATGCCATTTGACAAGGAAATCTGATACGAATGTTGCCATAATTTTGCATTTTACCAAGTTTAAAACATTTAAATGTTTATCATCATACTCCAAATTGGCTTGGAGGCTTTATCCTGGGAGCTTACATTGATGCAATAACTCTGGTTGTGTGAATGTGGAATCATTGCTGAACAGAAGCACAGATGTGCAGATTGGCATGAATGAACTCTTCTTTGGATGAAGTAACTGTAAGATGCAACTGATACAAGCACTTTGTATGCGTAATTACAGTTTGGATGGCTGCTCTCCACAGAAAGCAAAACTGACTTCAGTTAGTGCTTAGATTCTCAGGCCGCAGAAGTACTTTTGAAAATACTATTCAAAGTTTTGTGGAATCGAAGATGATTCTGTAGATCTGGGATGTCACACACTGAAGATAGGAGAGGTGTTCCATATGCAGGGTCCCAGAACTTGGCTCTCCTCACTTTCTTGTTTTTGGATACAGCGTGGGCCTGAACTGTATGTTTCATGTACTTGCTAGAGAAAGTCACCCTCTTAGGTTCTTTATTTGTGTTCCTTTGAGAGTCTCGCTGTACTCTGTGCAAACTTATAATAGTCTTGAAATCTCCATTATTTGGATGTTGCTCTTTTCTTGAGCCAGCTGATAGCTCAGTGCCAGGAGGAAATCAGCAGTGTCAGAATAGTAGAGAGAAAGCTGTCTGGTTACCTTTATATTAATATATCTCTAATCATTAAGAAAATGAAAAGAGGAAAAAAAGGAGCCATTCTGAAGTCAAGAATAATGGCTTGCTTTACAGCACTGTTTTCTTGACATGGCAGAGCTTGCTCATTTGTGTCTCAGGCTTTCCTGTTATTCAACCAAGTAAAATGGTTGTCAATCTGTTTTAAGCAAAGAAAATTGAACGGGGTTTTCAGGAGTATTGGTCCGCTTGGTTATGCCAAGCTGTTTCTTTGGATGGTAATAATAGATTTGTGCTTCAGCAGTATCTCTGCCACAGTTGACTAGTTTTTAAGTTTATCTTTTTTTTTTTTTTTTTTTTTTTTTCCCCTCCCTTCTCTGAAAAGCAAGTTGCCACATGTACCTGGAACGCAAAGATGCAATACTGTTGTTCATCTTAAAAAGCATATTTAAGAGAACATACCTCATTTGCAAGAGTTGATTTGTATTTCACTCCTGTCCTCCTTTGTTAATTTCTCTCTTAAAGGTATATTAGTTTGAAGCATTTTATCAGTAACATAGATTAACAGGGAAAATGATCAACCTGGGGCATTGGTTCTCATAATTCCTTTTTAGATCACTTATTTTTTTTTTAACTAGTTTTTACAAACCAAATGTTAATGCATATGCTTGATTACTAACCACCTCTGGGCATCAAACCTGTTTTTTCTTGAGTGCAATAAGTGATTATCCAACTCATGCTGCTCAGAAAAAGAGGTTTTGTTTTAATAAGCAGTTTGCAGTTTGGCACACAATGCTGAGGAAAGCAACATTATCTCCAGCAGTAAACTCTGCAGTCATTGCAAAGCTTGACAAGAAAATGATTGAGTCTGTTTGTTATACCTTTGTGGGGCTGCCACTGCTGCTGATGGAAATGTTGCTGTTTATTCAGCAATGCAATAACACTTTCTGTAATTTATGGATGCACATTCCCCAGATTACTAAAGGTAATATTGTTGACTAAAGGAARGTATACGAATGGATAGTTTCAGTTGTTCCTGTCCTTATAAAAGTGATTGACTGTTCACTTTGCACTGGGAAGAATTTGCACAGGCTCTTTCCCTCTTAACAATTACAGATTTCCCTTCCACTGACGGTTACAAATAACACTGAGGGTTCTAAGTGGCAAAACTGTACAGACCTCCACTAATCCAAGGAGCAAAATCCTAGACATGCTAGAACTTGCCCTCATGGGTTGTCTTCATACTATTTAGCAGCCGTTTTCCATCAATGACAAGTTCTKTCCCTATGTATGAGGAAGTTAAAACTTCTGTTTTGTACTGTTTCTACAAGGAGAAAGGATCAAAATGTCAAAGGCAGTGCCAGTGTATGTGCTTGTGTCTCCTCCACTCTACCCCAACTCCGTTTCCAATYGATAACAATACATATTCCCTTGGGGGCCTATTGTGGCCATATATTTTAGGTAAGGCTGGTACTTGCTGTGGAGCTGGCATAGAAAAACAATCAGTGTAGTAGTTACAGCTACCAAAGCCTGGGGAAGCAGGCAGCTCCAACAAAGCTAAAATTAAAGCCTTTGCTCTTCCAGTGYGAGAAACTGGCTTCCTATCTCCCTCAAATAAGTTTTGTTTTGCTCCTTTCGTAGCGAAGGCCCAGGTGGTAGAGCAGTGGGTGGTGCTTTAGGCAAACACATAGAARGGGAACCCTTCTTCTGGTGGCAGTTAGTCCTTCTGTGAGAAGCTTTCTAAACCAGCTCGCTACTTGGGTTGTTTCATAGTTCAGTATAAAAGTGACATAGTTCCTTGCTTAAAAACTTTAGGAGTAGAAGGAAGTTTTGAAGAAACAAATATGCAAAAAGATTCCCGGGACTGGAAAACGCAAACGCGCATGTTCTGTTTGCAAGATGTCCTGCCAAGATGGTGGAACTAAAATACTGACTTGCYGCTCGTAACAGCTAATCTAATGTTGGTCTTCTCCAATAAACTAGCTTAGTCCTTTTGCAGAGTGGTATGATCAGTAAGGGAGCTATGGAAATAACTTGTCTTTTCCTCCATCATAGGGCTGGGTATTTTGGAGTAGTTTTCTGGATCCTTCTAGAGCAAGTAGTCTTCAGAGAGTTAATATATGCTCTAAGTAGTTTATTTTGGCTGATATGTGCAAAACGTAATACAGTTTACCTTTGTTCCCTGTTTTGAAAGTTCTGCATTTTATTATTAAAAGAAACACCAGGGAAATATGATTGGCCGGGTCTCGTGATGCCTGATAATTCTGTCTTCCGTAGGTGTTTGTTCCTGTGCCTCACTGGGGAGTCTTCGGCTGGCTGCTCTAGATAGCTTGCTTATCGTTTTGTACTATCAGGGCAGTCCACAGGAACAGAAATGTGAATTACGACGTTCCTGGAAACAAAAATGAAGCTAGACTGTTAGATTTTTCTTGAAAGGTTGCCTATTAGAAAAAGTTTAAGTTAAATGTTCATTTTTAAATCAGACATTTTATATATGACTAGATATTTCTCACAAGTTTGTTGCATATGTTTTTATTCGTTAAAATGCATTTTGCCTTCCTTTTTGTTCCCCTCTTCTTTTAGGATTGGTTGAAAGGTAAAACCAGGGCAACTCTTAAATGTCCAAATAAGTGATGAAAGATGATATAGTTGAGCTTCTAACATTACAGCTTTTTAAGTTAATTTTTTAGTTTTAATGAGAACAAATTTTTATAAGAGTATTCCTCCTTTCTGCTTAAAACAGTCACAGAAAGGAAATCTGGAAGGTTGTTACGGAACTATGAAAAAGTTCAGAGTTTCAGCACCTCAGGTTACATGGTCAATGTAGAGTGAGCACATGATAGCTACAAACCTGAAATAGCACACAGCTTGTGCTCTTATAGCTTGAGCTTGCTGTATCTGCACAAAGCAGCTTGGACAAATAAACTTTCCGGTAAAACTTGAGTTGGATGGAAAGAAAGCARTTTGTTTTAGGTCTCATAGACTGAATTTGTAGTTCATACAAATTCTCCATGTATTATTAATTGCTTTTATTATCTAGCAGCTTAGTAGAAAGCTTTTAATTTGAATTTTTATAATCTGTGACTGCAAGCCAGTGAACACTTGTTTGTAGGTAAAAGATCASAAAAAACTTTTCTGTTCCTAATCACGGGTATTATTTAATTAATGATTTTTTTTTCCACATTTAGAGATAACTACTTTGGCATTTCTACCACATCAGGAGCTGTGATGTACTGAAGCTGGTTTCATAATCTGCTTCATCACCTTTGTAGAGTCTGCTTTCAGATTTTTAAAATTGTTTCTCTTGGTATAGTTCCTTTCGGAAAGACCTTTTCAGAATTATTGTATTCCCTTTATATTCCTTTGTAAAGATAGCATTAAATGCTGTGCTTTTCTCTTGCATACTACTGCTTACAGAAGCACGGAACAGTTAGCATTTTAATGAACGTTCCTGTGGATTTCCACAAGAGTTGGACAGCAAAATATAGCTTGAAAAAGCTTCCCAATCTCAGCAATTGCAATTTTGCTTTTTTAACAACTCGGCAAGAAAAAATAAAACAAAACCACATCCCAAAGTTTAAAACGCGTGTGCGTGCACACGCACATACACACACACACACACGCTCTTGAACTTCTATCAGGGAGAGTGACATTGAGTAACAGCTCCAGTGTAATGGATGCATAGCAGCATTGCAATCTGGGATATTGTTTAAATACCGTAAAAAGTCTTGCTCATTTACTCTGTCTGAGCACTGTAGAGAAAAATGGTGTGGTAATCCTGCCATAGCAGGTGGTACTACTTTCATATCAGTATAAAATGAAATTCTGTGGATGGCTTTTTTTTTTCTTATTCACTCTTTTTAATCTTTAAATAAGACGATTGGTAGCCTGTTGGCAAGAAAATGGGCCCTGAATTTTTATTCAAAGTTATACAAGGATGATAGTTGGAATTTTTGGCAGGAGGCAAGCCATTGCTTTTCAGAAAGTGCTGTCAGGGGAAGCTTTTTCTGAGTTACCTGCTGGGTCCAAGCTCTTTTATGTTGTTGTTGTGACAGGTAGATTTATAAGGCTTGAAATTTGTACAAATCAGTTGTCATTCAGTGCAAGCTGTCAATGTGTCAAGCTGTCATGCCTGCTGTGAGGGGATGCCTGAGGGGGTGTACAAGGGGGCAACCATGGAGAAAGGAAATGAGTTCAAACAGACCTGAAATGGAGCTCACTTCTCTGGGTTTTCTGCCCCTGTAGAGCTGGCATTGATTTTTCTTGATGTTGAGCAACAGCAAACCTTAAATGACATGTTGTTAGCAATCTAAAGTTGCTGTTTATTGTCTTTTAAATGGCAGCAAATCATGCAGAAGAGACTATAGTGTGTGTTTTTGAATTGTGCATGTTTAGCAGCATCCTGTTGGTGTCACTTTTCTGGTCTGGCTGGTTTCAGCTGGGAGAATTGCTGCTGCTGAACTGATGAAYGTAACTTTTATGTAGTAATGCGCAGATGTGACATTAGGGGAAGTTGTGTAGTCTTCCTTTTCAGGGCTGAAGATCATAAATGAGCATAAAGGTAAAAAAGGGGAGTAGCAGATGTGTTTAAGCTGCAGAAATGTATACTTGACATGTCTGGATGCATTAGAAATTACAAGATGTTAGGTTGGTTTATCAATCACATATTTTCCAGTTCTGAGACTCAGGAAGAAGATGCTTAATATTGCTTCATAGACAGAATCACTTGTTAAGCTGAAACCATGCTCCCCTGGTAGATGACTGCTGAGCAGTCCTAATTTGTTCGAATTGTCAGCTTTAAATAATTTCTGAAGTAAACAGCATAAAATCTGGCTAAACTTCCTATTCACTTTGTTGTATCTATATAGCTCCAAAATGAGAAGCATTTTCATTTGATCAACATTGCACTCTTGCTCTGACTGTTAACTGTGAGGGTAACTAAGCTTCCTGGCTCCTGTCATGTAACTCTATTCTTCAGGGTGGCAGTATCAGTGCAGGTTAAGGTAACTCAAGCCTAGTAAATGTCGTTAAGAGCTCCATCTCTTGCGTTTAATGTGTGACCTGGCCTCTCTCCAGACTTTCTGTTCTCTTCACATCTGGACAGGCTATATTGGCTTTAATTAGTCATAAGATGTTTGGCCCTTTCGGTTGATTCTTCATCCATCAGGCAGTGTTGGGAGAGGGAGAGGAAAAAAAAAAAAAAAAAAAAACGCTGGCTCGGGATGGAAACAGGGAAGGTGACATTTGAGCAACAGTCAATGTCTAGAGGTAAAAAAATTAATCAAAGATTTCCATATAGCCGTTACCAGCTGGCATTCACGGCCTCTGAGCCGTTGAGCTAAAAAGTCTACAGAGAGGCGCATGGCGCAGCTGAGTTTGTCTTGTAAAAGCGCAGCTGTCCAAAACATGACAGCTACAGCATTAGCAGGGCCATTAAGAGGTGTAGAACATTTCCAGGGAAATGATTTGAAAAATGACAATGCTGGCTCCTGTGTGATATTAATTATACCCTGTGCTCATGGCAAATAAGCTAAAATAGTTGGCAAGAAAGACAAAATGAGGTGTCTTGTTTCTGATAGTCATTTTGATCAGTCATAGTACAAACTGTTATAGCTTTTTAAAGAAACAATAGCACTAATGGACACGCAGCATTTCTAGATTAGCTTTCTGAGCTCTTCAAAATAAAAAGCAAAGCTGCAGTCTATACAGAAAGGTAATACCTGAGCCCTAAATGCCAGATAATGACTGCTGTGGCATCTTAGCTCTAGACCATGTAATAAAGAATAGTACTTGCACAGCTCCTAAAAGGCTACTAAAAATGGCACAAGGCCCATGGTGTGAAACAGCTAAGATAAAAAATTTCAGAGCTGTACGAATCAAATGTCTTCAGTAATTCCATTTTGAAGAGTGAGCGGTACTGAACTAAAACATGTGGTTCTGATCACATGTGAATGGTACTGAACTGAAAGGAAAAAATACATTGTGTGAACATGGAATGAGGACCAGATATAAGCTAGATGTAATTTTGATGGTCCTATAGCAAACCGTGTTACACTTCTATCTGATAAAATTTATTTGTTTGCATAATTTGCTGTTGTATTTGTGGATACAAAAATCTATGCATTATAAACATGCTAATTAGTTTAGAAGACTGATGATTAGTATTTAGCGTGTTGCTTCTGAATTCCTTTGAAGGCAGAATTCATTTTTAGGGTTTTGTTTCTATGTTGGTAGTGCTAATGTCTGATTGTGCTCTTAGGCCACATATACAAACAAACGTGATACCAACTTCTTTACCATCAAACAGCTGAGCTTTCTGTGCTTCTTCTGGCATCTCTTTTGCCCTGTTTACTGGAAAAGGTTTAGAGTAGGATCTTAGAGAAGAGTCTGTTCTTGTAGTGGCATATACGTATTTAGCAAGACTGGACAGAAGCAGCATAGTCTGAAGGACAGGCCATGGCGGTTCAGTTTTTCTGTTTGCTCCCTTGCAGAAGTGTGAAGTGCTGCAGCAAATTTATGATGACACAGTTGAGGGGAATGCTGTAACTGAAAACTGATCCCATTTATTTGTTTGTTTATTGGTAGCTTTAGGTTTCTGCTGGATCACTCACCATAAACCAGCTTACCATGTCACTGCCTGAGCAGACACTTGAACAAATAAATATTTCTGTTATTAGCTACAGTCCTTCTGCAAAACTCCCTGCCTTGTTTTGGGCCATGTGCTGGAAGCCAGCCAACTTTCTTGGGTTCACAGATCACTAAAAAGTTGAGCTTTTTAACTTTACAGGGGACTGAATAGTGCTGTGTGTTGTGGGTTTCAAAGAGGGAAATCTGGTTTTCTCCTAGTATGAAGTACTATGTTCAGCATAGTCATTCAGCTCAGGCGGTGGGAGAGCCGAGGTGCTGGGATTCTCCAGCTCAAGCTTCTTTGGTAGTAAAAAATGATTATTTTAACTCATTCTATTGTCTCTACATTAGTGATATTTGCATTTAGAATGGTAAAAGTAGAAAGGTTGAGTTCTCTTTTTTTTGTGTTTTGTTTCTTGGCACTTGTACATCAGGTAGGAGTATCTAATGATAGGAGTGTGAAATTTTAATGCTTTCAGAATTTTTTGAACTGATAAAGCCAATCTTAAATTCTCAATCTGTACCATGAGTTAGAATAGTGTCTTCCTGAGAGGCAGTTCATCACGCTGTCATAGTGCCCTACTTTCGCTCCTGTGAAGCTGGCAGTAAGCATGTACAATTTAGCTGGTCTGCAGGCCCGATCCTGTTATATCAACCTCATAAAGAGGTTCGTAATAAATTACAGTTTGCAAATAGCCTGTCATAAATGAAAACAGAAGTGCAATGATGGCCAAACTAAGCATAGTTGGTTAAATCTGAAATCTTTGTGTCCGAAGAGATGTCCTCCTGTGTAGCAAATTCTATTGAATGAAGCTGAGGTCATGTAAATAAGCGTTCCCTTTTTCCTCCAGCATAATGGAACTTTAAAACTTGAGAGTTGCAGCGGGCCAGTGCTTTAACACCCTGTAGAGACTGAGACCCAAGATCACTCTTGAATTCGTTTTTCTATGCCTACACATGAAAAGAAACCCCAATTTGCTGACTTGCCCCAGGAAAACTTTTCAATAGGCTTTTTTCTAACGCTGGTGAGCAATACTTTTTTCCTTGGTCTGTGGATCAAATACATCACACTGCTCCCTGCACTGATCCTGTAGTTAAATTACCCTATATAAACAACTCTTTGTTATTCCTGCCTGTGAAAAATGTTGTGTTCTCTTGGTAAAGAAGAAAATAGACCTGGAAATAGGAGGTCACAAGCAGGTCAAAGTGTTTAGCTGAAAGGCTGGCAGAGTTTCAAGCAGTGAAGTTTTGAGATCTAAGATTGATATTTAGTTGAGATGGAGGTTAAGTTTGGGGTTTTTTAAGTGTCTGGTCATGAGATTAAGGGGTAAAACCTACCAAGGTCAACCTAGACTATTTGAAGAGTTGTTTAAATGTTTTGGCTCTCTTATCTGTTAATCCTTCCCTAAATGTGTTGAACACGAGAAATAATACATAGTGTTAAACCACCGAGTGCAGAGAAAATGTCTTAAAATTACAGTGTGTGGCAAATTAGGGACTACTTGCTTTTTCCTTTTTCCAAAGCTGAGGCAGACTGTTTTTCTTTTACCTTGTTTACCTTGAAAACACGCTTTAATGCCTGTGGTGTTTCTGTTAACCTCCTTGAACTCTTGTGATTTCATTCATGTGATTTGTTATTGAATGACCTTTCCAGGATTTTACAAAACATGACCTTTTCTTGTCAAACATTCAAAGATTTGTAAAGAGAGGCTGTCATGGGGACAATACTTGTTTTGCTAATTATAACTCATGTTTCTAAACATGCTTGAAAATGCAAATTTGTATTTCTTTAGCAATTGATTGCTGTTTTGCTTTTTAATAACAATTATTCAAAAAAAAAAAAAAAAAAATTGTGTGCTATTTCCAAATAAGACTTTGGAGTTTTCTATTAACGCTATATATAATGATCACTAAATAAATTTGTTCACTTGCTCTGAGGCTGAGGTAGTAAGTGATATTACTAAAGGGAAATATTGTTCACCTTCTCCGTAAGTATTTTTAGAGTAAAACACCAATATACTGTGTTTTAGAAATAATTGCATAATGAGGTGCATGTGTGTCAACATGCTTATTATATGTGCACTGAGTTATTATATGGGGGTAAATGTAGTGAAGATACTCACTAGTAAGGTTTTGAATCCTTACAGCTGTTCTTTGGGGACTTGGAATGTGTTTTTATGCTTTGAGAAGTTTGATAATACTGTTAGGGCATTCTGAGATCAGAATCTGTCTGGCTTCTTTTTGCCTCTAAGATTGTGCTTAGCCAAGGTTTTGGAAAGTCTTATTATTTCTAATAGACATTATATGGCGTGAGAAGAACTCTTGAAATTATTTTTACTGGTGACTAGAAGGAAGGTAGTTGAGTAGTGAATGCAAATTGCTTTATAAAACATAAAAATAAATCTGTATTAGAAATGCCATTGTTTCTTTACAAAATTTACTAATTCTCGTTTTCTTTCATGAAGAAAGTGGCTAGATGTGAAGTGACTGAAAAGACTGTGTAAAAAGAAAATGATGATATGTGTGAAGGAAACCTGCAAATTTTTCATTATTGGAAGATTATTTTGGAACACACAGGGTTCTTAGGATTCTCTTGACTGTATTATAATCATCTTTTTGTCAAATTTAAGTCCATTATTATATGGCTCTGATCTAATATTAGAGATTGCGTATTCATCCATGTCTTAAAATGAGGCTTATGTAAACTTATCTATAAAGATAACTGCAATGGCAGGTGAAAAATTAGGAGAAAAGAGTAGGATGAACTTCTTACTGGATGTTCTTCCTTTAACTAAAACAGAGAGTTGTTTGTATTATTGGAGGTTAAGTCCAGCATTTTGTTGCAACTCTGAATGAAAATGTTTCTAGATGGTAGCTGATGAGGTTTCTTTTGAGATTTTGTTGTCTGGTAATTCAGAGTCTAATTTTATCTTAAAACTTCAGTAGAGGTAGAGTAAAAGCCACTCCTTTTCTATGAGAAATATTTACTGTCAGTTTTTCTTCTCTCTCTCTCTTTTTTTAATTTTTTTTCCAGTTGATTCTAGGCACATTCACGTTCTCTGAATTACCAGTATACAAAGTGAAATGTGGTGTCAGTGACACAAAATTGTCTAGCATGCAGACCTGATATTTACTGCTTGAAATATGCCGAGGTGGGGAGTTTGGTCTCTGAAGTGCAGGTAATGGTCAACAAATAATGCAGCTAGCAGGAAGACTGAAGCATGAAGACCACTGGTACAATATCTTAGAATGAAGCCTTTTTCCACACCTGCTAACTTGTCTCTGACAGAGGTATGTGATAACATATCCACCTGTGCAGTTCAGTTGACTTCATTGATATTGCCATAAATAAGTCTATTGGCATAAATCCTCCTCTTTGCCAACCCATCCTCTCTGTTTAAGAAAAACTTAATGATGTTCAGGGTATGAAGTACTTTTGCTCAGAAAATTCTTCCTATCTCTGCAGAGTCCATACTCTAATCGTACATGGCTGATGGCCTCTTTGTGGATAGGAGGCATATTTTTGTGACTATAGAATCCCATTTTTGTATGACAGGTTTATATAAAGATATGATAATGAAAATCAGATGACCTTGAGGGTGCCTGCTTACATCATACCTGTTAATTTCAATTTCTGGCTGTTAAATATTTTGTTCCCTTCGCAGTTATACATTGCAAGAAGGTTTGCAGAGAAGTTTCAAGAGAAGTCGGGTAAAAGAAAAAACGGGTTAACGGCAACAAAATTTCATATGAAGGGCGGGAGTGTAGAAGGTAGTTCCCATTTAAGTAGCTGGAAAGAGGAAGGAGAAGTAACCAAAGACAATGTCCCAATTTACAATAAATCAGACAGAATTAGTTAGCAAAGACATCCAAGAAAGATCACTGCAAAATTTTGAATCCTGAGTCAAAAGATTTACCTGTTTAGTTTTTAATGATTGTGTGTTTTGATGCCTGAACTTCAGAAATCTGATTGAAATCCATAATGTTCTTGATGTTCAGCCTCAGTTTAAAACACAAAGACATCAAGTATGTTTGGTGCACAAATGTGTTTTGAGGGTCTTGCGGACAGTTTTCTCCATTTTGCTCTCTTATATTTTTACAAGGCCCATGAGACCTTGGAGAATCTTCTGAAATATATTATACCCTTCTGCTTCATCCTCCCATTAGCAGCCTCTTTGCTGTTTGTTATTCTTAAATGGCTGGTTCATCCACTTTGATTTTGGCATATTTTTATGTTAAACCTGAGTCCCGTTTCCAGAGGTAAATGTTGGACTTAATGTTCTTACGGGATCTGATGCAATACAGTATAGTCTACATTCTTCCTCATTTGAGAGGAAGTAGGCTTTTGCTGATCTAGCTGTCTACATACAGGCTTATCTGCTTGGATTTTTCTTGACTTATGTTTTAGGCAACTGATCCAAAATAGACACATGGCTCATCTACTTCAAACTCTTTTTCCAAGAAACAGAGCTCTTTCCGATTTGCGCAGAACTGGTGGGGCCTCTGAACCGCCTTCTGTAGTACAGTGGCTCCGAGCCATGGAGACTGAGGCCACGTTTTTATTGGGTATCAGGCAAATAACCCTGTCCTGAGGCTATCAGAGGCCGTCTTGGTAAAGATGTCTCTTGCTCTCTGTCTCACTCTGTCTTGTCCAGTAGCAAATATGGTATTTGGATTTTTCATTCCAGTGAATATCAAGAGCATCCCTATTGTGTACCTCTATTCTTCCTTAATGTCTCTTGGCTTAAGGATTTTCTTCTGAGATTAGTGCTTGCGCTGCATGAATTAGGGCTTGCACTGAGCCCTCCCTGTGGAATGGAAGGGGGTAGAACTGTGTTCCTGCTCCTGCCTCCTCTCCTCCCCTGCTTCCAGGCCTGAAGTAAGACCTGGTCAGCGCGCTCAGCTCTGCTGAGCAGTGCACTGTGGCAACAGCAGAAAGCTCTCTGAAGGCCTCTTTCTGACCTGTTGACCAACGTGGTGATGGCTGTGATAGCGGTTGCCACCAGCTTTTAGGTTTAGGTAAGGACATCTTTTGTTCTGCTTAGCTGCATTTTCTCTTTGTAACCTTGTAATTGAAATTGTTAGGCTTAAAAGGAATAGACATTGACAACAGCAAATGTATTCCAGTTTCTAGAGGTCATTATAGTTTCTCCTGTATAACCTTCAAAGTTTTAGTTTTCCACAGAAGCAAGTCCATCTAGAAAACTCTATCTGAGAATTCTATTTATCTTAAAGCTTAAAATCAAAGGAAGAAGTGTCTTTCACGTAATTATCTTCTATTTGTTCTTATGCTGTCATTGACCACTTAGCATAAATGGATATACAACATAAATTTAGGCTAACACTAGTCTTAAAATTCTAGAAGTGATTAAATTTATTGTTACAAAAGTGTTCCAACTTTTTTTTTTTTTTTTTTTTTTTTTTTTTTTCTTGGGATAGAAAAATGTTTTTCACTCTTTTTATGAGACTGTTCTTCAGAGCCAAGCAATTTGTTGTAAAAACAGCATAAGAAATGTTGAGAATGAGGAAAGTTATTCATTCCATAAAATGTGTACCTCTTAATACTTATCCACTACAGCCTTTGATCATTTCATAAATCAACCCAGGATGTCAGCGTGTGAGCAACATTGTCCAATAGGCTATTTCAAACATACTGAAGGTGTTTATGATGGGTAGTTAGATTTCAGCTATATAGCAGTCTAGCTTTACACAAAAGAGAACTGTGCAATATGCCTTAATAGCCAGAGCTTAAGAATCTAAAGTTTGTATAATTCCAGATGCGCTCAACTTGACCTTTAGAATTCTTCAAAAAAACATTTTTAAAAACATAGTATTTTCTCATTCCTACTTGAAATTAGGGTAAACATTAAAGAAGTACTAAAAGTGTATTTTTGGTGTGTGTTACTGTTGATTTTTAAAGGTAACTCTAAGATAGCTCAAATACTGTGCTATAATAGCTCTCTTAATCTATGTAAACTCTGAGGCCAGCTGTTTGTTTCAGAAAGGAATTTGGAGTTTTATGTTTGGTCATTTCGGTCCTAATTATGAAGATGAGTGATAGTACTTTGAAATTACTAGAGCTGAAAAACATCATAGTGAATAGGAAGAAAATTTGAACTGTCAGAAGCTTGAAAATTAAGACAAGCTCTTTCCTCTGTCTTTCCTCAGTCTTTGATCTCCTATCATTGTTTCCCACATTTTTTTTTTGTAAATGACGCAATAAATGCAGCATACTAGATATGAAATATGATGCCAGTTACTTCTATATAATGGAAATTAGTTTGTCTCATTCCATTTCATCTCTTTGTTGAAATCGTGATCTTTGCACTTGCCCTACAGTTTTTTCTTCTATAGGGGGAATCTCCATTGTACGTAGTGCTTATTGGGCAGTTGACTGCCCGAAATACCAAAGCCAACATTATAGTCCTTGTGTGCAGTTCTTTGCATGATTGTGATGTTTTTGGATATATCTGTAGCCAAATATCATATGCGAAGTTGAGAATGAAAGAGAGAGTTTTACGTGCTCTAAGTAACTATAAACAGTTAGAAAAAGTGTATTTTGTATTTATAGCTCTGCTGTAGAGAAATAACTACTGAATGAAAGATGTTAAGATCTTTGTGCACTTATTGGCTAATGGATGCCAGGCAGCATGATGATCTGCCTGCTTTATGGTTATTGAAAAATAATATACAGTGATTATGCAGATTTGACACCCAAACAGTCTGTGGGGAATAGCATAAATGTGTGTGTGGGGGAAAAAGCTATAATTCAGTTTCATCATAATTCTGATTCAAAGTTGAGCTGAAGTGAGCTGTATTCTAACAGTAGATGAGGGACCTGCTTGCTGCCTTGGCATTGTGCTCTATGCTGTTCCACCTAATTTTACAAAATATTCATGTATAAACTGGTGGCACAGTAGCAGAATTTACAAGATGCATACTGGAATGTACAGTTGTCACAATGAGCTCACTTGCTCTGAAAATGTGTGCGCCGTTTGTATCATTTAAAAATAGTCATAACTACMTGTGCGTAAATGTGCTGTTCAGCTGCTCATTCATGTATGGCAATTTATGGAAACAGATGTATATTCTTTTTAAACTGGACAGGTACTGTAGGCAAAAATAAATCAAAAACTAAAATGCAGGCACCTAAGTGGCTTCTGTTTTCAGAGACTGTCCTCTCTCCTTTCCCCATTGACTATGCATATTGAGAAGAGTGAGCTTTGTTCTATTTAGTAATGTGGTAGCATTAAGGAGGTTCTGACTAGGACTGAAGTCATCTTGCTTGCATATGGACACACAGAAAAAATGCAATTTATGCTCCCAAAGGGTGTACAGTATAAACACAGGGTTGGAGACATTTTTCATCCTTAACTATAAAACTATTATTATTGTGTGGTCTAGTTAGGGTGTATTTCTGGAGGGAGGAAAGATAGTAAACTATAGGTTGTTTCCACAAACATAAGACTAATAGATTGTATGCGCAGACACTTGCAGCTGACTGACTAAAATGCTGGCATCARTTTACATCCAATAGTCTGTCATGCATTTTTTCACCAATAATTTCAATAAAAATCTAGAATATCAGCAGAGGAAAGCCAAATAAAAATGACTGTTGACATAAGCTGGAGTCTGTTCGTTTCTTACTCCATAAAACTGACTTATTAAAAGGCTATGACAGAAGATTGTGTCATTCACAGATAAATCTGCTCCCTAAGTCAGTGACTGTAACTCGTGGGAGATGTATGCTGGGTGGAGATAAGGGGACAAGGTCAGCTTTAGGGAGCTGCACTGAGAAGAAAGGCATGGGAGAACTCCATTTAGGCTCTTTCATATGGGCAGTGTATGGATGAAGGTGACTGACAGGTTTACTGCATGTATGAAAGATCTTGGATTTAAAGTTGTGCCTTAGAGATGGGTAACAGCTACAAGAGACAAGTGTGTCTTCGGTGTAAGCCCGTACGACTTTAGATTGTTGTGATTTTACCAGCAGTTTTCTACTGATTGGATAGAGCAGTAGAACTGAACCTTGTGTTTGGGGAAAAAAAATAGAGAAGAACCTGAGGGCAACCTGGGCAAGGCTATGTGGCATGGATTGTTTTGATACTAAGATGTACAATTTCCTTTTGCCATCCCTTCCTCTTAGTTAAAAATAAAATCTGAAACAATTTCTACTCCTTCATAATGGTCTTCTTTTACTCYGCAGTAAGTTAGTGTGTGTTATAGTTCCATCTGGGATTTCAGAGTGCACAATTTAGTTCTCCATTTAGGTGTTAAATTGAGGAAAACTGCATGTAGCAATTTGGGCATACTTTAGTTCTAGCAGCAAGAGACAAGGTGCTGGGTAATTCAGAAATCTTGGGTGCTAATTACATGGCATTGTATCACGCTTGAAGTTTTGTGCCATTAGTCGTAACATAAAATCCTGCCATTTCAGGGTCAGACTTTACAAAAGAGGCTGACCCAGACTGAAGTGGCTCTCCCCTCTGCGGTGGGACCGTGACATTCAATTCTCTAGGTGGAAAGTCRTATTCAGGCAACACTAGCCAAAGGTTAAAAACCCATGTAGAAAGCCAGTCTTTTTAACTGCCTATCTCCTTAAACACATTTGTGCTCTGTGCCCCCAAGGACTAGAATCTTGCGTTCACACTTGGATTTCTGCCAAGAACAGTTCATTGACACTATAGGTTTATAGTTATAATAAAAAGACATGTGTGTACCGATAACATGTTATGTWTCTGAGTTAAAGGTGGATGTTAAGGCCAAAGTTTTCAATAGTTTGTTATCTAGAAGCTGCTATTTAAGTATCTAAATGAAGGTAAGGCTTTTGCAAGTGTGTAGTGGCAGCTGTTGACCTTTTGAAAGCCTGGCACTGGTGGATTTGGACTTGCATATTTGTAATAGTAATGAAATCTAAATCAATTCATGTATTAATGTATGCCTTTGTAAATCTCTAGGGGGAAAAAGGAGGACTGTTAATGGTCAACGTGAACATAGGCGCTGATGTTCTAGATCTGACCATTAAGAGTCCTATTTCTCACCAAATGGTGAATGGTCTCTTTTTTTGGTATCTAAAGTCCATGTGGACTCTGGGCACAGTATGTAACATTAAATATATGAAGTAGAAGAACAATTGCAATATGCGCTTTTTAAAGTAAATGTGAAGAACATCAAAGTCTTTTTTAAAAAATACACATAAACTTAAAGAATCTTATAGATCATTAATCCTCTGAAACCTTCCGTAGAACAGTACACACAGCTTTTTGCATCTACAAGCTGTCATCTGTTTTCAGCTTCCTTTTCTTTTCCATGATTATCAGAAGTGATTTTGATTATCCACTCCTGTATTGTTAAAACTCCAGCTTAAATGATGGTTCTTCTTTTTGATAGGTCTTATTTTTTGTCTTGGGCAAAGAAAATTAACATTACGTAACTGATTGTAGAGATGCAAGTTGTCACCAATATTTTTTTAAAGTTATGACTTTAAAAAACTTAGCGTCAGTTAAATTAGGAAACTAATCATTAGATAGAAACTGTCTGTTTAGATACAAGCCCTGAATGTGCAGGAGACATGTTAGTAAGTCACTGACATATGGATGTGATCGCAGTTTCTTTGACCAGATTTGATTTCTGCAGAGTGCGTGAGAAGGGAAGATAAATTTTGTCCTAGTAATACTATAGTGACTCATAAATAAATGGTTACCCTTTGGTGCTTACAGTTTTCATTAAAGCGGCCTGAGCTTTGTTATTGACACCATAGGTTGCCTATTCAGGGAAATGCAGTAAAATTTATCAGTGTGCTTTCTACACCTAATAAATCATCCAAACAGGGAACCATATGGCAGATAAGACCTTGAAAATGTGGCTTCAGCATGTGAAGAGTCAAGTTGCTGAAATCTTGAATGATTACAGCTCATGCATTTTCCCTTGGAATATCTTATAGTTATTTTACATGCCATTTTCTTGTTCACCCTATTGCCTTTTTGTCTCTCTCTCTTTCTCTCTCTCTCCCTCTCTCTGTTTTTCCTCCTCCTTTTTTCAGCAGTACTGTGATTTCAGTAAAAAAGTCTAAAGCAGATAAGACATTTTTATAATGCCTTGCTGGTAGTAGGAAGAGGGGCAGGGAGGAGCAGAGACTGACGGGAAGGGATGATATATGTGGCGGCTGTGTCCCAACTCTCCTCTAGCCCGTTGTCATTAATCATGGCTATTAGTTTTTTCAGAGCTGCCTTGTCTGCACAGTGCCTCAGAAAAGCCGTTGTTTTTCCATACCACGGTCCGGGCAAGTGGGGGCAGGGATGGGACCTTCTGTAGTACTGCTTTCTCCTGTCTGCAAGGAGTTTTGCACATTGTTTTATTTATTCCCCYCGCCTCCCCGAAGGGAAAGCGAGCTCAGTTGGCTGTTTGTACCTGTGTGTAAGCACTTATCTGGTGACATAAACACAGGTCAGACATTGTAATACATATTCACGCCGTAGCAGCTTTGTTATTCACTCTACCTGTGTTAAGGTGTTTTTTTTTTTTTTTTTGAATAATGTTGTAGATGACTGGGCTTGGACACCTTATAATTATGGGGCATCGGCAAGAGATGAAGACCTATTTGTGACATGTTTTTAGAGGGCATTTTAAAATCCTGGTGCTCTTTTTTTCCCCAGTTAAAAAGACAGCTTTTGTGGAAAGTTGGTGTGCTTCTGCAGCTGCGTGTGCTTCTGCAGCTGTGTCCTTGACTGCTTCTTGGATAGGCACAGGCTGAAATGCGAATCTTCCTTTAAAAGTGCCCCCTAAT